>NC_090370.1:17514559-17602059 GCF_035084215.1 Heptranchias perlo
GCAGCTCGCGGTGGCGCTGAGGTTCCGTGCGTGTTGAAAGGACCGCAATGGGAGAGCCTTTCTCACCACCATCCAGGCTACATCCTGGTGCTTGTTGGTCAGTTCCAGCAACGAGACGTTCTGCCAAATGGCATCGACCGTCTGGTCAGGGAAGAAACCGAATGAGACCACCCTCTCATTCCTTGCAGGACTCTGAGAAAGTTTTGTGTCGACCACTGTGACAAGCCTTGTGGTCAAAAGGGCTCCTCCTCAGGAACTTCTCCACCTGGGACAGGTGTGGGGGGGGGGGGGGGGCCGGGTGGAGAAAGGAGGAAAACAGGACGGTCCAGTCGGACAGAACGGTCAGTGTTGGACAGGGAGAAACCCAGCATGTAGTCACACCTGGTGTTTGCGTACTGGGGTTCTACACGTATCCTGAGGCAGCCACACACAAACGTGGCCATCAGGATCAGAGAGACGTTGGGGACGCTCTTCCCTCCTTTGTCTGGGGGCTTGTACATGGTGGCCCTGTGGACACATTCTACCTTGGACCTCCAGACACAGTGGAAGATAGCTCGGATGACTGTGACGGCGGAGTTGTGGGGAATGGGCCAGGCCCCGGTCAGGTAGAGCAACACCGCAAGTACCTCACACCTTATCAGGTTCCTGCCGGTTATGGAGAGGGATCGCCACACCCACATACCAAGTTTCTGTTTGGCCTTGGCGATCCACTCCTCCTAGTTCTTTGTGCAGGCCAGAGGGCCCCCGAACCATATCCCCAGCACCTTCAGGTAGTCGGACCTGATGGTGAAGGGGACGAGGGACCAGGCCTCCCACCTGCCAAAGAACATGGCCTTGCTTATATTTTAGTTCACTCTGGCCCGAGGCCAGCTCGAAATGGTCGCAGATGCCCATCGATGTGTGGACCGACTGCTGATCGGAGCAGAAGACGGCGAAGTCATCGATGTCCAGGGAGGCCTTAATCGGAGAGCCTCCTCTGCTTGGGATCGTCACCCCTGACACCTGCATCCTTCCTGATGGACGCGACAAACAGCTCGATACAACGTATGAACAAGACTGCAGAGAGATGACAGCCCTGCCTGACTCCAGATCCGATCGGAAAGCTCTCCGACTCCCACCCGTTGATTAGGACTGCGCTACGATGTCCACGTAGAGCAGTCGGATCCAATCGCGGATTCTCTCCCCAAACCCCATTTTGGAGAGCAAGTCCATCATGTCCATGTGGGATATTCTGTCAAAGGCCTTCTCCTGGTCCAAGCTGTTGAGGCAGGTGCTCACCCCTCTGTCCTGCATGTAGGCAATTGTATCCCTGAGCAGCGCCAGGCTATCAGAGATCTTCCTACCGGGTACAGTACAAGTCTGATCGGGATGGATCACCAGCTCCAAAGCAGACTCGAGCCTGTTGGCGACGGCCTTAGACAGAATCTTGTAGTCGACATTTAGCAAGGAAATGGGTTGCCAATTTTTGATTTCTTCCACTTATAGATGAGGGTGATGATGCCTTTCCTCATGGACTCGGACATGCTGCCTGCCAGAAGCATACCCCCGTACACTTCCAGCATGTCTAGGCCTATCCAGTCCCACAGAGCCGAGTACAACTCCACCGATAAACCGTCGCTTCCAGAAGTTCTACTCTTCTCAAAGGACTGGAAAGCCTTGGTCAGCTCATCCAAGGTCAGTGGCCTGTCCGTGCTCTCCCGCTCACTGGCCTCTAAGACTTCCGTGATAGAGGACAGGAAGGACTGGGAGGCTATGCTGTCTGTGGGCTTCGTGTCGTACAGCCCAGGCATCCAATCGAGGGAGGAACCAAGCCACACCTTTCAAACATAAGCATGCTGTGAGACTGGTTCAGTTAGATGTATGATGGACAGCTCCTTTTCAATTGAGCTGACAATTATGTAGATTAAATAGTCGAATCATTCAGTTGATTTAGAATCTTGAGTGTAAGGAAATATAGTTTTCACACAAATGTATGAGGAATTCAAAGGGTTAGACTGAACGGGGTTATGGGTAAGAAACAACAGGAAGCAGCCTTAGTGCAGTAATCCTTGTGGTTAAAAACACAACCATGCTATCTGAGGGAAAAACAGTGAAACAAAGGATGGGCCTCTTTGTCCAAACATGTCACTAAGCAACTGCATTCCAGAATCAAGGAACAACGATTGATGGGCCCCTAAAAGTTCTGATAAGGGAACCATCTATATGTGGCTTAAATTTGCTGCAGTGAAAAGTGGGGCCAGGGGTTAACTCAGTGTATAAGTAGCCAGCCCATCAGACTCAGGGTAGAGGACAGGAAGAAAGTACCAGGCAGGTAAACGAGAGAACGTGCATGAAGGAACGGGGAACGAGGTTGCGGCTTCTACCCAAAGGACAACGGGTCAGATAATTCTCAATTGTGCTTTGTAAATTACTGCTTAAATACTGTACGGTATTGATTCTTACTTGCGCTAAATAAAGTCATACGGCTATTAACCATTATGGTGTCAGTCTCGAACGTTGAACAGAGTCAAAATTGACTACAAAAGAGATAGATCAGACCAGTTGCCGCAGTTGGAAAGTATAAGAAAGTAACTGCATATGTAAAGTTTAACCTCAAAATATTAGCTTAGCATTGACATTGCATTTATGTAGTTGATTATATCTTTTGATCTGTAGATTAGTAAATCTACTGTAAATATATTAGTTATATATTTATTTATTCACTTATTGTTCAAAGAAATGCGCTTGTTAAGTCCAAAACATGATCTGTTGCTCGGCCGCTTTTCAAAGACGGAAGAAAGTTCCTTGTGGAGGAACAGGATAGATCCAATAACTAAAACAATGCACTGAAAGGTGTTCAGTTCCTTATCCTGGACTCACTACGAGAAACTTATCCAGGTATCAGGGCCACTGAAGACACTGTCAAGGCCACGGGGAGCAAGGCTCACCTGAGAATAATATAAATACAGTAGCTAAAGTAACCAGGGTAAAGGGGGGCAGAAAAGACCCTGATATAACATTACTTCTCACTGTGAAGACTGCAAATGCTGGAAAGACATAGCAGGCTAGTTAACATCGGAAAAGAGAAAACTCACATTGCGAATTTGAGAGAGGTACCAGAAGACTACGAGGTCCTCTGGAACTATAGCCCATTATGAGTCACCACCTTCAGAAGAAGAGGGGAGAAAATGCGGAGTGCCCATTGACACCACTGTGTCAGCCAATGAGTTGGGGGGGGGACGAGACTTATAGCAGCACTCACAGCAAACAGAAGGGCACAGAATGTACTCTGGGTGGGGAACTTCAATGTCCATCACCAAGAGTGGCTCGGTAGCACCACTACTGACCGAGCTGGCCGAGTCCTGAAGGACATAGCTGCTAGACTGGGCCTGCGGCAGGTGGTGAGCAAACCAACACGAGGGAACAACTTACTTGACCTCGTCCTCACTAATCTACCTGTCGCAAATGCATCTGTCCATGACAGTATTGGTAGGAGTGACCACCGCTCAGTCCTCGTGGAGACGCAGTCCCGTCTTCGCACTGAGGACACCATCCAACGTGTTGTGTGGCACTACCACCGTGCTAAATGGGATAGATTCAGAACAGATCTAGCAGCTCAAAACTGGGCATCCATGAGGTGCTGTGTGCCATCAGCAGACAGCAGAATTGTATTCCAGCACAATCTGTAACCTCATGGCCCGGCATATTCCTCACTCTACCATTACCAACAAGCCAGGGGATCAACCCTGGTTCAACGAGGAATGCAGAGGAGCATTCCAAGAGCAGCACCAGGCGTACCTAAAAATGAGGTGCCAACCCGGTGAAGCTGCAGCTCAGGACTACGTGCATGCTAAACAGCGGAAGCAACATGCTATAGACAGAGCTAAGCGATTCCACAACCAACGGATCAGATCAAAGCTCTGCAGTCCTGCCATATCCAGTCGTGAATGGTGGTGGACAATTAAACAACTAACGGGAGGAGGAGGCTCTGCAAACATCCCCATCCTCAATGATGGCAGAGTCCAGCACGTGAGTGCAAAAGACAAGGCTGATGTGTTTGCAACCATCTTCAGCCAGAAGTGCCGAGTGGATGATCCATCTCGGCCTCCTCCCGATATCCCCACCATCACAGATACCAGTCTTCAACCAATTCGATTCACTCCACGTGATATCAAGAAACGGCTGAGTGCACTGGATACAGCAAAGGCTATGGGCCCCGACAACATCCCGGCTGTAGTGCTGAAGAGTTGTGCTCCAGAACTAGCTGCGCCTCTAGCCAAACTGTTCCAGTACAGCTGCAACACTGGCATCTCCCCGACAATGTGGAAAATTGCCCAGGTATGTCCTGTCCACAAAAAGCAGGACAAATCCAATCCGGCCAATTACCGCCCCATCAGTCTACTCTCAATCATCAGCGAAGTGATGGAAGGTGTCGTCGACAGTGCTATTAAGCGGCACTTACTCACCAATAACCTGCTCACCGATGCTCAGTTTGGGTTCCGCCAGGACCACTCGGCTCCAGACCTCATTACAGCCTTGGTCCCAACATGGACAAAAGAGCTGAATTCCAGAGGTGAGGTGAGAGTGACTGCCCTTGACATCAAGGCAGCATTTGACCGAGTGTGACACCAAGGAGCCCTAGCAAAATTGAAGTCAATGGGAATCAGGGGGGAAACTCTCCAGTGGTTGGAGTCATACCTAGCACAATGGAAGATGGTAGTGGTTGTTGGAGGCCAATCATCTCAGCCCCAGGACATTGCTGCAGGAGTTCCTCAGGGCAGTGTCCAAGGCCCAACCATCTTCAGCTGCTCCATCAATGACCTTCCCTCCATCATAAGGTCAGAAATGGGGATGTTCACTGATGATTGCACAGTGTTCAGTTCCATTCGCAACCTCTCAGATAATGAAGCAGTCCGTGCCCACATGCAGCAAGACCTGGACAACATCCAGGCTTGGGCTGATAAGTGGCAAGTAACATTCCTGCCAGACAAGTGCCAGGCAATGACCATCTCCAACAAGAGGGTATCCAACCACCTCTCCTTGACATTCAAAAGCATTACCATTGCCGAATCCCCCTCCATCAATATCCTGGGGGTCACCATTGACCAGAAACTTAACTGGACCAGCCATATAAATACTGTGGCTACAAGAGCAGGTCAGAGGCTGGGTATTCTGCGGCGAGTGACTCACCTCCCGACTCCCCAAAGCCTTTCCACCATCTGCAAGGCACAAGTCAGGAGTGTGATGGAATACTCTCCACTTGCCTGGATGAGTGCAGCTCCAACAACACTCAAGAAGCTCGACACCATCCAGGACAAAGCAGCCCGCTTGATTGGCACCCCATCCACCAGCCTAAACATTCACTCCCTTCACCACCGGCGCACTGTCGCTGCAGTGTGTACCATCCACAGGATACACTGCAGCAACTCGACAAGGCTTCTTCGACAGCACCTCCCAAACCCACAACCTCTACCACCTGGAAGGACAAGAGCAGCAGGCACATGGGAACAACACCACCTGCACGTTCCTCTCCAAGTCACACACCATCCCGACTTGGAAATATATCGCCGTTCCTTCATCGTCGCTGGGTCAAAATCCTGGAACTCCCTTCCTAACAGCTCTGTGGGAGAACCTTCACCACACGGACTGCAGCGGTTCAAGAAGGCGGCTCACCACCACCTTCTCAAGGGCAATTCGAGATGGGTAATAAATGCTGGCCTCGCCAGCGACGCCCACATCCCATGAACGAATTTTAAAAAGTCTATTTTGCAGCAAACAAAGCTTATTTACAGAGTGTATTTAAAAAGACTACGAACTGCAGCAAACAGAACTAACTCATAGCCGAAACTGCAGCAACTTCTCCCGATAAAAGCAGGGTGATTTCTCCAGAAAAATGCAGTGAGTGGAGGATAGTTACATCATACAAATTATGTGCGTAAAATCAATCCCACTCACTTACAGCAGTGCGGTCTCCAGGCAGGATTGACGGGGGAATTACCCAATCACCATCATCCTGGCCAGGAATAGTGGGGAGACTACATGTAGCCAAGAAAATGAGCTGGGGCCAGTTCTTGCAGTCACAGCACAGATAACTTTGAAGTGCTTTTGCTTGAGAAAACAAATCACAGTGGCTCAAAAAATCCCAAAATAGTATGAGAGCTGTTAGCAGAAATACAGTACGGCTGAGCACAATGTTCATTACCAGCAGTCAGGCACTCATTACAGTCCCTCCCTTCTTCCAGGACAGTAATAAGCACCTCTGGCCCTCCACAATTTCATTTCTCAACAACACATTATTCTGTCCTACTTAGCTCGCAATGCTTTGTGATATTAAAATCTTTGTCAGCCTTAGCTCACCGGAAGACTCAGTGCATAACAGCTCAATTCTGGAGTCTAACTTAGCTGATCTCACAACTATTGGGTTCAGTTCGCTGCGCTGGGGAGGAGGCAAATCAGCCAGGGGTCCCACTCCTGATCATCCCAACCATATCAACACTGTGACTACGAGAGCAGGGCAGAGGCTGGGTACTCTGCGACGAGTGCTTCACCTCCTGATCCCTCAGAGCCTCTCCAACAAGGCTCAAGTCAGGAATTGTAAACAATTTTACAACACCAAGTTATAGTCCAGCAATTTTATTTTAAATTCACAAGCTTTCGGAGACTTCCTCCTTCCTCATTTACCTGAGGAAGGAGGAAGTCTCCGAAAGCTTGTGAATTTAAAATAAAATTGCTGGACTATAACTTGGTGTTGTAAAATTGTTTACAATTGTCAACCCCAGTCCATCACCGGCATCTCCACATCAAGTCAGGAATGTAATGGAATATTCACCACTCACCTGGATGAGTACAGACGCAACAACACAAGAAGCTCAACACCATGAGAGAAGGGTAAACAAGCCAGGGTTGTCATGCCCGATGTTTATCTGATGACCTCTGTTGGATAGTGTGCATGGGTATGGACTTTGGTTCAGGACAGAATAATCAAATAGCCTGCCAATCGTCACTGCCCAGGCTCCCGCACGTAAAATGGCCACGTGACAAGGGGATAATGTGGAACTGTACCTGAGCAAGACTCGCTGTCTTCGGGGGGGGCGAGGGACACAAATTGGACCACGTTTCAAGAATCTGAGCTCCACTCTCATGAAATATGCCGTTTCTCGTACAGCACTCAATTAAGTAATTACGACGTAGATTTTGTTCTTTATCAAGATGCCAACACATCTGAGGACAGGCTACAAAGTTTCTTTAAAAAAGTTATTCTGGTTCTGAAGTCTCAAACCTGCACGGAGTGCAAAAAGTTGTAATTTTACAGTAACCCAATGAGACTGAGGGAGTTCTATGGGTTTCCTCACATACTGTATACAACAGTACAGCTACTCAGCTCTGTCACACAGAGAGAAAGGGACTTTGTGTATTCTGAGCCAAGGCTCTGTGCACAGTTATAAACCGAAACAAAAAACATAGAGGAGGATTCACCACTACCCCCAAACTGCTGCTTCACTCCTCCATTATCGACAGCCATTCCCCGAGGGAGTGGCGTCATTGCCACCTCCTTGGATAGGCCACCAATAATCTCTTCACCACCATGCTACTACCCACTGCCGCACACTGACCCCAGGCACGATCCACTACTCACACACTCCCTCCCTCCCTCCCTCCCTCCCCCCCAACGTGCTACACACACACACCCTCCACCTCCCCCCCCCACCCCCGCCTCAAACACACACAGCCATACAAAGTCCCCAGACACTGCCATTGCCCACTGCCCCATACACTACCATTGCCCACTGCCCCATACACTGGGAGTGTCTTTCTGGATTTTGTTTTGTGCTCAAGTCCTGGAGTTGGGTTTGAACCTCCACCTTCTGGCTGAGGGGTGAAAGGGGGACTAACTGAGCCATGGCTGACACACACAGTATTAAAGATCACCAATTCCTCCAATAGGACATCTCAACTGTCATGCTGCAAACAAAAGCAAAAAATAAGCTCCTCGTGTAAAGTCTAACGTTGCTGGCCGTGTACAAGATAAGGTTCTATCTCTCCCAATCTCGAGAGCCTCCTCACCCTTTCTTGCAACTCATTGTCCAGTATCTGGCTTTTCCTGATAAAGGTTTAAAGCAAAGTCTACTCCCTACCCTGACCTCTGAAGTCTGAATAATGCAATTATCAATGAATTGCTAACATGTCTGCCACTCTGGGCCTTTGTTCATGTAATATTCCCAACACAGAATAGTTTAAAGCAGAATTAGATCTGAAACCAGCTAGGACTCCCATTTCCACTGTATGGGGGATCTGCACAGCAGCACTGGTGGAAACGGTGAAACATTCACAGCTGTTTAAAATTGAAAATTGTGACTAACGTCTGACACCGACATCAGGAGCTCGGTACTGACCTACAATGTGAAAACTGCACATCCGGCCTCGACAGGTCGGCTCTGTGTTCAACTTGACCTCAGTGTAAGGGTCTGCGGTGGGCACTGTTGGGTCCAGAGAGCAACTGAAAATCCCCGGTTGAGTAATGAGAGGGTCACTGGAACAGAGAGGGTTGTAATGAGAGGGTCACTGGGACAGAGAGGGTTGTAATGAGAGGGTCACTGGGACAGAGAGGGTTGTAATGAGAGGGTCACTGGGACAGAGAGGGTTGTAATGAGAGGGTCACTGGGACAGAGAGGGTTGTAATGAGAGGGTCACTGGGACAGAGAGGGTTGTAATGAGAGGGTCACTGGGACAGAGAGGGTTGTAATGAGAGGGTCACTGGGACAGAGAGGGTTGTAATGAGAGGGTCACTGGGACAGAGAGGGTTGTAATGAGAGGGTCACTGGGACAGAGAGGGTTGTAATGAGAGGGTCACTGGGACAGAGAGGGTTGTAATGAGAGGGTCACTGGGACAGAGAGGGTTGTAATGAGAGGGTCACTGGGACAGAGAGGGTTGTAATGAGAGGGTCACTGGGACAGAGAGGGTTGTAATGAGAGGGTCACTGGGACAGAGAGGGTTGTAATGAGAGGGTCACTGGGACAGAGAGGGTTGTAATGAGAGGGTCACTGGGACAGAGAGGGTTGTAATGAGAGGGTCACTGGGACAGAGAGGGTTGTAATGAGAGGGTCACTGGGACAGAGAGGGTTGTAATGAGAGGGTCACTGGGACAGAGAGGGTTGTAATGAGAGGGTCACTGGGACAGAGAGGGTTGTAATGAGAGGGTCACTGGGACAGAGAGGGTTGTAATGAGAGGGTCACTGGGACAGAGAGGGTTGTAATGAGAGGGTCACTGGGACAGAGAGGGTTGTAATGAGAGGGTCACTGGGACAGAGAGGGTTGTAATGAGAGGGTCACTGGGACAGAGAGGGTTGTAATGAGAGGGTCACTGGGACAGAGAGGGTTGCAATGAGAGGGTCACTGGGACAGAGAGGGTTGCAATGAGAGGGTCACTGGGACAGACCGGGTTGCAATGAGAGGGTCACTGGGACAGAGTGGGTTGCAATGAGAGGGTCACTGGGACAGAGAGGGTTGCAATGAGAGGGTCACTGGGACAGAAAAGGTTGCAATGAGAGGGTCACTGGGACAGAGAGGGTTGCAATGAGAGGGTCACTGGGACAGACAGGGTTGCAATGAGAGGGTCACTGGGACAGACAGGGTTGCAATGAGAGGGTCACTGGGACAGACAGGGTTGCAATGAGAGGGTCACTGGGACAGACAGGGTTGCAATGAGAGGGTCACTGGGACAGACAGGGTTGCAATGAGAGGGTCACTGGGACAGACAGGGTTGCAATGAGAGGGTCACCGGGACAGACCGGGTTGCAATGAGAGGGTCACTGGGACAGACAGGGTTGCAATGAGAGGGTCACTGGGACAGACAGGGTTGCAATGAGAGGGTCACTGGGACAGACAGGGTTGCAATGAGAGGGTCACTGGGACAGACAGGGTTGCAATGAGAGGGTCACTGGGACAGACAGGGTTGCAATGAGAGGGTCACTGGGACAGACAGGGTTGCAATGAGAGGGTCACTGGGACAGACAGGGTTGCAATGAGAGGGTCACTGGGACAGACAGGGTTGCAATGAGAGGGTCACTGGGACAGACAGGGTTGCAATGAGAGGGTCACTGGGACAGACCGGGTTGCAATGAGAGGGTCACTGGGACAGACAGGGTTGCAATGAGAGGGTCACTGGGACAGACAGGGTTGCAATGAGAGGGTCACTGGGACAGACAGGGTTGCAATGAGAGGGTCACTGGGACAGACCGGGTTGCAATGAGAGGGTCACTGGGACAGACCGGGTTGCAATGAGAGGGTCACTGGGACCGACAGGGTTGCAATGAGAGGGTCACTGGGACCGACAGGGTTGCAATGAGAGGGTCACTGGGACAGAGAGGGTTGCAATGAGAGGGTCACTGGGACAGACCGGGTTGCAATGAGAGGGTCACTGGGACAGACCGGGTTGCAATGAGAGGGTCACTGGGACAGACCGGGTTGCAATGAGAGGGTCACTGGGACAGACCGGGTTGCAATGAGAGGGTCACTGGGACAGACCGGGTTGCAATGAGAGGGTCACTGGGACAGACCGGGTTGCAATGAGAGGGTCACTGGGACAGACCGGGTTGCAATGAGAGGGTCACTGGGACAGACAGGGTTGCAATGAGAGGGTCACTGGGACAGACAAAGCTTTAAAAAGTCTCAGTAACCAACATCCCCTATTTCTCAGTTGTACAGCAGTGTCCCAAAGTGATTGGAGAGCATGGCGAGTGGATTTTCCTCAGATGGTGATAACCCAACCTTGAGAGCTGGACAGGGACCAAGTGTCACTCGATAATTACAGTTGGAAGTGGCCATTCAGCCCATCCTCGCCCTCCATTCTCCTCGCACAGCTTCCAATTGTCCAGGGTTTGCGCCTACAGTCCAGTACCCTACCCAGAGTCCATTCTACATGTTGATCAGTGTGTAAAGAACTTCCGGACATCTGTCCTAAATTCCCCTTTCCCCGGTTTAACCCGTTTCCCCTCGTCATCGTTGAGTTAGAAGTAATTTTCCCAAACTGCTTACTACCTTACATACCTCTAAAAGGTCATCTCTCAGACACCTCCTCTCAAACAATAAATCTGACGGTCACAACCACAGGCCACACTGGAGGAAACATACCTGTGATAATTGTGTGAGCATAGTATTTACTGTCACACGTGGTAAATGTACAAGGCAGGGATCCTGGACCAAACTGATCATTCAAATACAGCATGTATACAGTCAAACCTAAATGTGGCCTCCAATCCTTGCTGAAACTCCATTATATATGCCCTTTATATAGGAGTTGGGATAACGACAGCAATCCATAGTATTTACACCCTCTTGCTGGGGGCCAATGGCATCATAGACGCATCCAGACAAGGAGGCAATATCTGCCATTCGAGGCAGCAGAACCACCATCAAATATACATAGTGGTGCCAGCAACACATTACAACAACTTGCATTTAAATAGCGTAATCAGACAAAAATTGACACCAAGCCAAAGGAGGAGACATAAGGAGGGGTGATTGAAAGCTTAGTCAAAGAGGTAGCTTTTGAGGAGGATCTTAAAAGGAGGAGAGGGGAGCGGAGAAGTTTCGGGAGGGATTCCAGAGCGTAGGACCTAGACGACTGAAGGCACAGCCGCCAATGGTGGGGCGAAGGGAATGGGGGATGCACAAGAGGCAGAGACCATTATTTCTGGCTCATTGAATGCTCAGCCTGCAAATACTTTCTGCCAATGCAGTGTGTCGGCCTATATCGACCTTTCCCAGTCCTCGGGGAAGGTCCGTGGCCAGAAGAGAGTGGATTCTGCAGCACCAATAGCCGCAGTGTACTACAGGAATGGGTTTGGAAAATCAAGGGCACAAGGCAGTTGGAGGAGGTACTGGTGACAAGCTGCAGCTGAACGGGAATGTCACCAAGACTGTGTTACCGTTGGCAGCTCTCACCAACCCAACTATGTCACACATTGGACTATAAAATAGTCTCACCTCTGACTGCTTACTGTGCACTAAGTCTTCCACAGTCAATGACAGTTTTACATCACAAGGTTGATACATGGCATAAAGCAGCTGGAAAGGCCAGAGAGAGGAAAACATTTGGTGTTTAAACAGTTAGAGCACAACAATTGGTCTCACTGTCCCTAAACCAGAGAGAGGGATAACTGAAAGAACGAACAAACGAAGTTGCATTTATATAGCGCCTTCATGACCTCAGGATATCCCAAAGCGCTTTGCAGCCAACGAAGTACTTTTGAAGTGTAGTCACTGTTATAATGTAGGATACCCAGCAGCCAATTTGTGCACAGTAAGCTCCCACAAACAGCAATGTGATAATGATCAGATCATCTGTTTTAGTGATAATGGTCGAGGGATAAATATCGGCCAGGGCACCAGGGAGAACTCCCTTGTCCTCCTTCGAATGGTGCAATGGGGTCTTTTTACGTCCACCTGAGAGGGCAGATTAATGTTTCATCTGAAAGACGACACCTCCAACAGTGCAGCACTCCCTCAGTACTGCACTGGGAGTGTCAGCCTGGATTCTGTGCTTAAGTCTCTGGAGTGGGGTCTGAGCCCATGAACTTCAGACTCAGACGGGAGCGATACCCACTGAGCCACGGCTGACACAATCAACTAGGATTCCCGTTCCTGATCGCTATCCAGTGAGCACGTGTTGGGCCAGGACAGAACTGGGCTTGGCACATGGTAAATATCCTGCCAACATGGACTGTCTAGGCTCACACATGAAGAACGACCACTTACATGAGGTATCAGAGGGAACTGTTCCCTGGGCAGAAGGCAGTAGCACCTTTGCTGGGGGAGGCATAAAAAAAATTTGAAGAACCACCATCAAAAGCAAATAGTCAGGGTTCTGCTAAATACTGTGCTTCAAGGGCTGAGTGTTTACCAACTCACCACAGGTTGAGAAGTTCACTGCACAGTGAAAATCTTAGATTTTAGAAATCAGATTACTCTGCTGTAATCCCAGAGAATGCTTTCTTTCTCCCATTTCCAAGACACCCAGCAAGTCTGGCACGGAGTGTCAACCGTGGCTCAGTGGGTAGCACTCTCGTCTTTGAGTCAGAAGGCCGTGCGCTCAAGCCTCACTCCAGAGACTTGAGCCCATCATCCAGGCTGACATTCCCAGCACGGTACTGAGGGAATGCTGCACCGGCGGAGTTGCCGTCTTTCGGATGAGACCTTAAACCAAGGCCCCGTCTGCCCTTTCAGGTGGACGTAAAAGATCCCAGGGTCACTATTCAAAGAAGAGCAGGGGAGTTCTCCCCGGTGTCCTGGGCCAATATTTATCCCTCAACCAACATCACTAAAACAGATTATCTGGTCATTATCACATTACTGTTTGTGGGATCTTGCTGTGCCCAAATTGGCTGTCACGTATCCTACAATACAACAGTGACTACGCTTCAAAAGTACTTAATTGGTTGTAAAGTGCTTTGGGACGTCCTCAGGTCGTGAAAGGCGCTACAGAAATGCAAAACTTCCTTTCTTTCGGATGAGACGTTAAACCAAGACTCGACCCATGGGGGACAAGCAGGGAATTCTCCTGATCTCTTGGCCAACATTCCTCCTTCAACTATCACCACCAAAAATAAAATGATCATTCATCTCATTGCTGTTTGTGGGATCTTGTGTGCTTACATAAAAGTAATTAATTGTATGTTATGCTCTTTGATGTTTCGAAGATATCACAGGCATTGCACAGAGCGGTACGCTGGCTCCCAGCGGCTATAATTCAAACTCAAGGAACTGCTTGGAAGCCAAACCACGGCTGGGAAATGTGTAAGTAGGACAGCACAGGGTTAAAATCAGATTTGATGCAATGATCTCTGCCTCTTCAATTTAAAATTCAAATTGACCTGGCAGTAGATGGTAGAACAATTCCCGAGACTACCCGATTGGTTGGGATGTGAATGAAATTGAGAGTCACTTCAACAAAAGCACAGGCAAAGACTAGCTGGTCTATCCTGACACAGTGCAATCCACCCACACCATTAAACCCATCCCACAGTCACCCAATCTCCTGGAGAGGCAAAAAAACACCATAGGTCAAATAGTTAATGATCCATCGCTGGAAGAATCAAAAACTCAGACATGCCAGTGAATAATTTACAACAGTCAGCCTGTTGAAGTGTGGCAGTGGGGTAATCATTGACTGGCTGGAAAATACTGTAAAACTCCCTGACGCAGCCAAGAGCTGAGTTTGACTCACATCCATTGTGTCACACACGCACACATTTCTCTCTCAGCAGCTCTCTTACGTTGCAGGAGGGCAGCTGACATGCAGGTCCTCCCTCTACCGACTAACCTCCAAGTATAGGAAAGGCCATGTCCCAAGATCTGACAGCACTATAGACAAAACAAAAATGTGGGCCTGTGTGTGGAGGTGGAAGAGGTGGGTATGATTCATAATGAATACTTGGAGTCTGTCTTCACAAAGAGGGGAGGATGATGTAAACATTGCAGTTAAGGAGGAGGAGTGAGGAATGATGGATAGGATAAACATAGTGAGGGAGGAAGTATTAGGGGGCTTTGTCTCTTTGAAAGTAGATAAATCGCCAGGCCCGGATGAAATGTATCCCAGATTGTTAAGAGAAGCAAGGGAGGAAATAGCACAGGCTCTGACCATCATTTTCCAATCCTCTCTGGCTGAAGGCGTGGTGCTGGAGGATTGGAGGACTGCTAACATTGTACCGTTGTTTAAAAAGGGAGAAAGGGATAGACTGAGTAATATAGGCCAGTCAACCTAACCTCGGTGGTGGGCAAATTATTGGAAAAAATTCTGAGATATGGTATTAATCGGCACTTAGAAAGGCACGGATTAATCAAGGACAGTCAGCATGGATTTGTTAAGGGAAGATCGTGTTTAACTAACCCGATTGAATTTTTTGAGGGGCAACAAGGAGGGTCAATGAAGGTTGCACCTTTGATGTAGTCTACATGGATTTTAGCAAGGCTTTTGACAAGGTCCCACATCGCAAACTGGTCAAAAAAGTACAAGCCCATGGGATCCAAGGGAAAGTGGCAAGTTGGATCCAGAATTGGCTCGGTGGCAGGAAGCAAAGGACAATGGTCGACGGGTGTTTTTGTGACTGGAAGGCTGTTTCCAGTGGGGTTCCACAGGGCTCAGTACTAGGTCCCTTGCTTTTTGTAATATAAATCAATGATTTGGACTTAAATGTAGGGGGCACGATTAAGAAGTTTGCAGATGATACAAAAGTTGGCCGTGTGTTTGATAGTGAGGAGGAAAGCTGTAGACTGCAGGAAGATATCAATGGACTGGTCAGGTGGGCAGAAAAGTGGCAAATGGAATTCAATCTGGAGAAGTGTGAGGTGATGGATTTGGGGAGGGCAAACTAGGCAAGGGAGTACACAATAAATGGGAGGATACTGAGAGGTGTAGAGGAAGTGAGGGACCTTGGAGTGCATGTCCACAGATCCCTGAAGGTAGCAGGACAGGTAGATAAGGCGGTTAAGAAGGCATATGGGATACTTTCCTTTATTAGCCGAGGCACAGACAGTTCAGTAACACAGGACACTGCGCTCGACGGGCTTTTCCCTGGGACAGCGAGACAGATATCAACTCGGTCCGCCCAAACCTGTTGGACAGCTCCTTCAGCTGGATGACCATGACCGAGTGTTGCCGACTGGCACACTCCAAGGTCCAGGAGTACGTGCTGCGGGACGCAATGAATCGAGGTGCAACCTACGCAAAGGTCCTATGGAGAATGGCCTCCGTGTAAGGCCATTCCACCCTGTATTGTACAGCATGTATTATAAAAGATATGTACTGTGTTTTAAATTGTAATATTGGAATCGTATTGTGTATAATCCGTGTCATATTGTTTTAAATTGTATTGCCTTGGACTTGTGGTATCTTTAAATTTTATGAAAATAAAGTATATTTTGAAATTTAAAAAAAAGCCGAAGCATAGAATATAAGAGCAGGGCGGTTATGCTGGAACTGTATAAAACGCTAATTCGACTGCGTACAGTTCTGGTTACCACATTACAGGAAAGATGTGATTGCACTAGAGAGGGTACAGAGGAGATTTACGGGGATGTTGCCAGGACTGGAGAATTTCAGCTATGAGGAAAGATTGGATAGGCTGGGGTTGTTTTCCTTGGAACAGAGGAGGCTGAGGGGAGATTTAATTGAGGTGTATAAAATGATGAGGGGCCTAGATAGAGTGGATAGGAAGGAGCTATTTCCCTTAGCGGAGGGGTCAATAACTAGGGAGCATAGATTTAAAGTAATTGGTAGAAGGATTAGAGGGGAGTTGAGGAGAAATTCTCTCACCCAGAGGGTGGTGGGGTTCTGGAACTCACTGCCTAAAAGGGTGACAGAAGCAGAAACCCTCAACTCATTTAAAAAGATGCGTCAACGCCAGATTCATCAGCCGCACTCAAGACAGTCCAGAATGTCACCCAGAACGCAACGCCATCGACGCTCTCAAGACCAACCGCAACATCGTCATCAAACCAGCGGACAAAGGAGGAGCCATCGTCATACAGAACAGAACGGACGATTGCAAAGAAGCATACCGACAACTGGACAACCAGGAACACTACAGACGGTTACCCGCAGATCCGACCAAAGAACACACCCACCAGCTCAACAAACTGATCAAGACCTTCGATCCGGACCTTCAAAGCATCCTACGCGCTCTCATCCCACGTACTCCCCGCGTGGGAGACTTCTACTGCCTCCCAAAGATACACAAAGCCAACACACCCGGACGTCCTATCGTATCAGGCAACGGATCCCTGTGTGAGAACCTCTCTGGATACGTCGAGGGCATCCTGAAACCCATCGTACAGGGAACCCCCAGCTTCTGTCGCGACACTACAGATTTCCAACAAAAACTCAGCACCCACGGACCAGTTGAACCAGGAACACTTCTCACCACGATGGACGTCTCGGCACTCTACACCAGTATCCCCCACGATGACGGCATCGCTGCAACAGCCTCAGTACTCAACACCAACAACAGCCAATCTCCAGACGCCATCCGACAACTCATCCACTTCATCCTGGATCACAATGTCTTCACCTTCGATAACCAGTTCTTTACCCAAACACACGGAACAGCCACGGGGACCAAATTCGCACCCCGATACGCCAACATTTTCATGCACAAGTTCGAGCACGACTTCTTCACTGCACAGGACCTCCAACCAACGCTATACACCAGATACATCGACGACATTTTCTTCCTATGGACCCACGGCGAAGAATCACTGAAGAGACTACACGATAACATCAACAAGTTCCATCCCACCATCAAACTCACCATGGACTACTCCTCAGAATCGGTTTCTTTCTTGGACACACAAATCTCCATCAAAGACGGGCACCTCAGCACCTCACTCTACCGCAAGCCCACGGACAACCTCACGATGCTCCACTTTTCCAGCTTCCACCCTAACCATGTCAAAGAGGCCATCCCCTATAGACAGGCCCTACGAATACACAGGATCTGCTCAGACCAGAAGGAACGCGATGGACACCTACAGACGCTGAACGACGCCCTCGTAAGAACGGGATATGACGCTCGACTTGTCGATCGACAGTTCCGACGGGCCACAGCGAAGAATCGCATAGACCTCCTCAGAAGACAAACACGGGACGCAACCAACAGAGTACCCTGCGTCGTCCAGTACTTCCCCGGAGCGGAGAAACTACACCATGTTCTCCGCAGCCTTCAACATGTCATCGATGACGACGAACACCTCGCTAAGGCCATCCCCACACCTCTACTACTCGCCTTCAAACAGCCACCCAACCTCAAACAGACCATCGTTCGCAGCAAATTACCTAGCTTTCAGGAGAACAGCGTCCACGACACCACACAACCCTGCCACGGCAACCTCTGCAAGACATGCCAAATCATCGACACAGATACCACCATCACACGAGAGGACACCACCCACCAGGTACATGGTTCATACTCCCGTGACTCGGCCAACGTTGTCTACCTCATACGTTGCAGGAAAGGATGCCCTGGAGCATGGTACATTGGCGAGACCATGCAGACACTGCGACAACGGATGAACGGACACCGCGCAACAATCGCCAGACAGGAGGGTTCCCTCCCAGTCGGGGAACACTTTAGCAGTCAAAGACATTCAGCCACCGATCTTCGGGTAAGCGTTCTCCAAGGCGGCCTTCGAGACACACGACAACGCAAAATTGTCGAGCAGAAATTGATAGCCAAGTTCCGCACCCATGAGGATGGCCTCAACCGGGATCTTGGGTTCATGTCACGCTACACGTAACCCCACCAGCAGGAAAAAAAAAGTTGTCTGTTTTTAATACAACTGGAAATTCTCTCTCTCTCTGCCTTTCGAGTCTCTTTCTCTCTGTCTGTGTAATTTGACCCATTGTGTATTCAGTATACTGGGACCTACTGTTTTCCGTGGCTAACCTGTCTGAACACCAACGACACCTTTGATTGGTGTGATGGTGTCCCAGCCGAATATAAGATATGTGATTTGAGAACCTCTCATTCACTCACTCACCTGACGAAGGAGATAATCTCCAAAAACTTGTGATTTTAAAATAAAATTGTTGGACTATAACCTGGTGTTGTAAGATTCCTTTCATTTAAAAAGTACCTGGATGTGCACCTGTAGGGGTACGGACCAAGTGCTAAAAAATGGGATTAAGCTGGATCGCTCTTTTTCGGTTCACAATGGGCCGAATGGCCTCCTTCTGTGCCATAAATTTCTATGATGCTATGAAGATGCTGCTGCTGGGATAAGGTTTCTATAATGTAAACACAGGGAGCTGCTCCTGTCCTCTCTCTCTGTGGGGCTCTATTTTAAAAGTGAACCGAATGCACCAACAGTGCAACATTCGTAAAAATTCATTCTTGGAATGTGGACATCGCTGGCAAGGCTGGCATTTATTGCCTCTCGCGAGTTGCCCTCCAGAAAGTTTGATACACCTAAGTGACTTGCTGGGTCACTTCAGAGGGCAGTTAAGAGTCAACCACATTGGTGTGGGACTGGAGTCACTGGGCAAGGACGGCAGATTTCCTTCCCAGAAAGAACATCAGTGAACCAGTTGGGATTTTACGACAATCTGACAGCTTCGTGGTCACTTTTATTGAGACCAAATCTTAATTTCCAGATTTTTTTTTTAAAAACTGAATTCAAATTCCCAAACTGCCATGGTGGGATTTGAACTCATGTTGTCTGGATTAATAGTCAATAAGATAACCACTCCACTAATGTACCCATCGCGAGAGAGTAAAAGGGGGTGAACAGCACATGAAGGTCCCTGTCCTGAAACACACGGCAATTTTAAACACCAAGTAAAAGCACCGACTAGATTTATGCCCCTGTACGAACAGGCACACACCATACACACCCCTCTGAGGGCAACTCCATGGGGTCCACACTCAAGAGACACATACATATGTCACAGGAGCTTCTCACTGCATGGACAGACCACAGATGGTGGTTGAAGTGAAGAGTAACTGAGAATCAAAAAAGTTAATGATGTTCTTTGAAGCCTTTTACTGAACAGACTGTGTGATACCCAAGTAATGGGCAGCATCGAACGACCAGACAGCTCAGACATCAGACGGACGATGATTTGCGACCCGTAAGGTTACACGAAGACCCCGATTTGTTTGGAGGTGGTCTCACAATCTCACCCAACGTTTTGAAATGAATCTGGGAACTGATTCATGATCAGAATTCTCCAGTTAGGACATGGCTGTAATACTCCAGAGCTGGCAGGAGTCCAAATAATTAGGGATTAAAAACCTTTCAAACATCTGGCCAAACTTGAATTAATCAATGACAGCGTTGTTTTTCTGCTCCTCTCCTGAAGGCACCGACTCCGGGTGCCACAGGCAGGAGTCACCCTTCAGCACCTTGCTTTAGTGGCCACTTGTGTGGGCTGAGACAGCATGTGTCAGCAGGACATGTGATTGTGGCGTGCATCGCCGCCCAGTCATTACCCAACATCTGCACGCACTCATTTTCCAGCAGGGGTCACTGGATGGTGATCAGGAGCAGAAACTCAGGCTGCTTTTCCCCTCTCTAATCCATGAGTGCTCAGGACCAATAATAGCGCCCCTCCAGTCACCCGAGCAAACTCAGCACGGACCAGAAACCGAACCTGGGACCATCTCATCTGAAAGGCTCAGTACCACACTGGATGGTACATTTACCCAACCGCACCATCGGGGAGGAGACTGGAGCTTTTGCATGGGATGTCCTACATGCTGGAGAAAACCTGATCTTTGTGCCATAACATTCCACTTTCTACGCTGAGATTTAGCACTGTGGACCCCAAAACAGAAGTTAATCAGTCATTCTATTAGCTCCTGTACAAGATTCCAACAACCGCTACCATCTTCCTTTGTGCTAGGTATGACTCCAGCCACTGGAGAGTTTTCCCCCTGATTCCCATTGACTTCAATTTTACTAGGGCTCCTTGGTGCCACACTCGGTCAAATGCTGCCTTGATGTCAAGGGCAGTCACTCTCACCTCACCTCTGGAATTCAGCTCTTTTGTCCATGTTTGGACCAAGGCTGTAATGAGGTCTGGAGCCGAGTGGTCCTGGCGGAACCCAAACTGAGCATCGGTGAGCAGGTTATTGGTGAGTAAGTGCCGCTTGATAGCACTGTCGACGACACCTTCCATCACTTTGCTGATAATTGAGAGTAGACTGGTGGGGCGGTAATTGGCCGGATTGGATTTGTCCTGCTTTTTGTGGACAGGACATACCTGGGCAATTTTCCACATTGTCGGGTAGATGCCAGTGTTGTAGCTGTACTGGAACAGTTTGGCTAGAGGCACGGCTAGTTCTGGAGCACAAGTCTTCAGCACTACAGCTGGGATGTTGTCAGGGCCCATAGCCTTCGTTGTATCCAGTGCACTCAGCCATTTCTTGATATCACGTGGAGTGAATCGAATTGGCTGAAGACTGGCTTCTGTGATGGTGGGGATATCGGGAGGAGGCTGAGATGGATCATCCACTCGGCACTTCTGGCTGAAGATGGTTGCAAACGCTTCAGCCTTGTCTTTTGCACTCACGTGCTGGACTCTGCCATCATTGAGGATGGGGATGTCCACGGAGCCTCCTCCTCCCGTTAGTTGTTTAATTGTCCAGCACCATTCATGACTGGATGTGGCAGGACTGCAGAGCTTTGATCTGATCCGTTGGTTGTGGAATCACTTAGCTCTGTCTATAGCATGTTGCTTCCGCTGTTTAGCATGAATGTAGTCCTGTGTTGTAGCTTCACCAGGTTGGCACCTCATTTTTAGGTACACCTGGTGCTGCTTCTGGCATGCTCTTCTACACTCCTCATTGAACCAGGGTTGCTCCCCTGGCTTGTTGGTAATGGTAGAGTGAGGGATATGCCGGGCCATGAGGTTACAGATTGTGGTGGAATACAATTATGCTGCTGCTGCTGATGGCCCACAGCGCCTCATGGAAGCCCCATTTTGAGCTGCTAGATCTGTTCTGAATCTATCCCATTTAGCACGGTGGTCATAGAGTCATAGAGTTATACAGCACGGATAGAGGCCCTTCGGCCCATCGTGTCCGCGCCGGCCATCAAGCCCTGTCTACTCTAATCCCATATTCCAGCATTTGGTCCATAGCCTTGTATGCTATGGCATTTCAAGTGCTCATCCAAATGCTTCTTGAATGTTGTGAGGGTTCCTGCCTCCACAACCCTTTCAGGCAGTGAGTTCCAGACTCCAACCACCCTCTGGGTGAAAAAGTTCTTTCTCAAATCCCCTCTAAACCTCCCGCCTTTTACCTTGAATCTATGTCCCCTTGTTATAGTCATGCCATACAACACGTTGGATGATATCCCCAGTGTGAAGACGGGACTTCGCCTCCACAGGGACTGTGCGGTGGTCACTCCAACCAATACAGTCATGGACAGATGCATCTGCGACAGGTAGATTGGTGAGGACGAGGTCAAGTAAGTTTTTCCCTCGTGTTGGTTCGCTCACCACCTGCCGCAGGCCCAGTCTGGCAGCCATGTCCTTCAGGACTCGGCCAGTCGTGGTGCTACCGAGCCACTCTTGGTGATGGACATTGAAGTCCCCCACCCAGAGTACATTTTGTGCCCTTGCTACCCTCAGTGCTTCCTCCAAGCGGTGCTCAACATAGAGGAGGACTGATTCATCAGCTGAGGGAGGACGGTAGGTGGTAATCAGCAGGTTTCCTTGCCCATGTTTGACCTGATGCCATGAGATTTCATGGAGTCCGGAGTCAATGTTGAGGACTCCCAGGGCCACTCCCTCCTGACTGTATATCACTGTACCGCCACCTCTGGTGAGTCTGTCCTGCTGGTGGGACAGGACACACCCAGGGATGGTGATGGAAGAGTCTGGGACGTTGGCTGAAAGGTATGATTCTGTGAGTATGGCTATGTCAGGCTGTTGCTTGACTCGTCTGTGGGACAGCTCTACAAATTTTGACACAAGTCCCCATATGTTAGTGAGGAGGACTTTGCAGGGTCAACTGGGCTTGGTTTGCCTTTGTCGTGTCCGATCCAGTTTTATTCTTATTGTGAGCTGCTCTCAACTCTCCTCTCATCACTCCTGAAGTGGACCGTACGCCACGTCAGAAGACCAGTTCAGAAAATCCTAATGAGATAAGAGCACAGGAGGGGGCCATTTGGCCCGTTGTGTCTGCGCTGGTTCTTTGCTGGAACAATCTACAATTAACACCAATCTGCTCTCTCCTCACAGCCCTGTATCTTCCCCTGCTTCAAATATTTATCCGGTTTTCCTTTACATAATGCCCATTTGATCTTCTTGAAGGAAAACTTCAGGGGGGAAATTCTCCAGAGGCTGGAGTCATACCTAGCACACAGGAAAATGGTTTGTGGTTGTTAGAGGCCAATCATCTCAGCCCCAGGACATTGCTGCAGAAGTTCCTCAGGGCAGTGTCCTAAACCCAACCATCTTCAGCTGCTTCATCAATGACCTTCCCTCCATCATAAGGTCAGAAATGGGGTTGTTCGCGGATGATTACACAGTGTTCAGTTCCATTCGCAACCCCTCAGATAATGAAGCAGTCCGAGCCTGCATGCAGCAAGACCTGGACAACGCCCAGGCTTGGGCTGATAAGTGGCAAGTAACATTCGTGACACACAAGTGCCAGGCAATGACCACCCCCCTGAATGGCATCACCATCACCAAATCCCCCACCATCAACAACCTGGGGGTCACCATTGACCAGAAACCCAACTGGACTAGCCACATAAATGCCGAGGCTACAAGAGCAGGTCAGAGGCTGGGCATTCTGCGGAGAGTGCCTCACCTCCTGACTGCCCAAAGCCTTTCCACCATCTGCAAGGCACAAGTCAGGAGTGTGATGGAATACTCTTCACTTAACTGGACGGGTGCAGCTCCAACAACACTCAAGAAGCTCAACACCATCCAGGACAAAGCAGTCCGTTCGATCGGCAGCCCATCCACACCACCTTAAGCACCCATGCCCTCCACCACCGGCGCACCGTGGCTGCAGTGCGTACCATCTACAGGATGCACTGCAGCAACTCGCCAAGGCTTCAACAGCACCTCCCAAACCCACGACCTCTACCACCTAGAAGGACAAGGACAGCAGGTGCATGGGAACAACACCACCTCCAAGTTCCCCTCCAAGTCACACACCATCCTGACTTGGACATATATTGGCCGTTCCTTCATTGTCGCTGGGTCAAAATCCTGGAACTCCCTACCAAACAGCACTGTGGGAGATCCTTCACCACACGGACTGCAACGGTTCAAGGCGGCGGCTCACCACCACCTTCTCAAGGGCAATAAATGCCAGCCTTGCCAGCAATGCCCACATCCCAAGAATGAATTGTTAAAAATACCAACCCTACCTCTTCTGACAACAGCATCCAGCTGTTTCTTAAATAAGTCCAACCCCTAGGCCTCACACACCCTTCCCGGTAACTGTGTTGCAGCTCTTTACCTTCTGTCTAAAGAAATTCCCCCTGGTGTCTGTCACACCTTGAACTCTGTGCCCTCTTGTGCTGCTATTCTGGTGCTTCTCCAGGTATACTGTCTCTGTTCCATTCAGTATCTTGTTTATCTCTCAGTTAAAGGCTGATGAGGGCTTTCCTCACAGCTGTCCCACACCAGCGATAGACCTAGCTGCTCTCTTGTACTGTTTCCAGGCACTGTATTCTCCCCACCCTCACCCAGCTCCCGGTGACCAGAACTGTTCCCAGTACTCCAGGTGCAGCCTGACCAAAGCCCTGCCCAGTTCCAGCAGGGGTCCTCGGAAGTTGAATATAACTGATTTGGTTTTTTATCCCCATTCACTTCATTTATTGCCGTCTCACACTGGTGACCAATGAGTCATCTTCCCCCTTGGATCTAACCCAGCTTCCTCTTTGGCCAGCTGTATCCCGCGTGGGATACATGAGCCTCCTATTTTTACTTCAAATATGTAATACCTTGCACTTATTTGTATTAAACTTCATTTGCCACTGATCAGCCCAGGTGCAAACCCTGTTGAGCTCTCTTTGTAAGATCTCAGTTGCACTGGGGTTCATTTCTAGAGGGATAGAATTGAAAAGCAGAGAAGTTATGTTAAACTTGTATAGATGTTTAGTTAGACCACACTTGGAGTATTGTGCACAGTTCTGGTCTCCATATTATAAAAGACTACAGAGGCATTCGAGAGGGTGCAAAAAAGATCCACAAGGATGATACCAGAACTGAGAGGATATACTTAATCAGAAAAGGCTGAATAGGCTGGGGCTCTTTTCTTTAGAAAAGAGAAGGCTGAGGGCTGACCTGATAGAGGTCTTTAAGATTATGAAAGGGTTTGATAGGGTAGACATAGAGAAAATGTTCCCACTTGTGATGGAGACCAAACCTAGGGATCATCAATATAAGATCATCACTAATAAATCCAATAGTGAATTCAGGAGAAACTTCTTTACCCAGAGAATGGTGAGAATGTGGAACTCACTACCACAAGGAATAGTTGAGGTGAATATTTTAGATGCCTTTCAGGGGAAGCTAGAAACACATGAGGGAGAAAGGAATAGAAGGATATCCTGATAGGGTTAGAGGAAGGAGGAGGCTTGTGTGGAGCATAAACACCAGCATAGACCAGTTGGGCCGAATGGCCTGTTTCTGTACTGTACATTTTATAGAATGTAACTTCCCATCTCACATTACAATTAGCATCAGCCTGCCAACCGATCCACAACCCCTGACACCATCAAAACCCGTTCGAGGCAACGCTTCTGCTCAAATAAAAAAGTACACATCAACACATTCCTTCCGTGGCGAAGAATCCCGAACCCAGACACCTGCCAAGGACATCCGGTCAGAAAAGGACAAGGTACCAGGGTCCCCTGAACCCCGCACAGGAGCTGGTACATTCCAGATCTGTCTGTCTCGGCCCCACTGTGTGGACAGTCCATTGCCTGGCCGGGGGAGGTGAAAGCATCGATTTAACCTGAGGCGCAGAGAAAGTATTTCTTTTCCCCTGCCACGAGGACAGTGAATGAAGAAGTTGGCGGAGTGCCGGACAGGCCTCTTACCTGCACACTGGGCACGGCCCACCCGTCCGGTCCGTCCGCCTGACTGACTGATTCCTCTTCAACTTTAATCGGAAAGGTCCGACCTCCTGGCCCTCATCACATCGCGCTCCTACCAGGGCTCCTGTTGCCGCTCTCTCTGTCAGGCAGCGCGGACCTCCGGGCGCAGCGCCACCCACAGGAGCGGCTGAAACAAGGCTGCTTCTTAATTTGCTTGTGCACACCAGGCTGTATACATGATTTTGTAAGTGCTATTTTATGTATATTATTTTATATATATTATTTAATATATACTATTTTATATATATTTTGTTTGTACTATTTTATATAGAATTGCGTACATATTATTTTGTGTATATCACATACTATTGTATATACCATTATATAGAATCATAAATCATAGAAGTTTACAACATGGAAACAGGCCCTTCGGCCCAACATGTCCATGTCGCCCAGTTTATACCACTAAGCTAGTCCCAATTGCCTGCACTTGGCCCATATCCCTCTATACCCATCTTACCCATGTAACTGTCCAAATGCTTTTTAAAAGACAAAATTGTACCCGCCTCTACTACTGCCTCTGGCAGCTCGTTCCAGACACTCACCACCCTTTGAGTGAAAAAATTGCCCCTCTGGACCCTTTTGTATCTCTCCCCTCTCACCTTAAATCTATGTCCCCTCGTTATAGACTCCCCTACCTTTGGGAAAAGATTTCGTCTATCTACCTTATCTATGCCCCTCATTATTTTATAGACTTCTATAAGATCACCCCTCAACCTCCTACTCTCCAGGGAAAAAAGTCTCAGCCTATCCAACCTCTCCCTATAAGTCAAACCATCAAGTCCCGGTAGCATCCTAGTAAATCTTTTCTGCACTCTTTCTAGTTTAATAATATCCTTTCTATAATAGGGTGACCAGAACTGTACACAGTATTCCAAGTGTGGCCTAACTAATGTCTTGTACAACTTCAACAAGATATCCCAACTCCTGTATTCAATGTTCTAACCAATGAAACCAAGCATGCTGAATGCCTTCTTCACCACCCTATCCACCTGTGACTCCACTTTCAAGGAGCTATGAACCTGTACTCCGAGATCTCTTTGTTCTATAACTCTCCCCAACGCCCTACCATTAATGGAGTAGGTCCTGGCCCGATTTGATCTCCCAAAATGCATCACCTCACATTTATCTAAATTAAACTCCATCTGCCATTCATCGGCCCACTGGCCCAATTTATCAAGATCCCGTTGCAATCCTAGATAACCTTCTTCACTGTCCACAATGCCACCAATCTTGGTGTCATCTGCAAACTTACTAACCATGCCTCCTAAATTCTCATCCAAATCATTAATATAAATAACAAATAACAGCGGACCCAGCACCGATCCCTGAGGCACACCGCTGGTCACAGGCCTCCAGTTTGAAAAACAACCCTCTACAACCACCCTCTGTCTTCTGCCGTCAAGCCAATTTTGTATCCAATTGGCTACCTCACCTTGGATCCCGTGAGATTTAACTATTTTGTATGTGTTATTTTGTTTGTACTATTTTATATATACTATTGTACATATATTATTTTGTTTGTACTATTTTATATAGAATTTTGTATATATATTATTTTGTTTGTACTATTTTATATAGAATTTTGTATATATTATTTTGTATATACAATGATATATTATTTTGTTTGTACTATTTTATATAGAATTTTGTATATATATTATTTTGTTTGTACTATTTTATATAGAATTTTGTATATACTATTATATATTATTTTGTTTGTACTATTTTATATAGAATTTTGTATATATATTATTTTGTTTGTACTATTTTATATAGAATTTTGTATATATTATTTTGTATTTTGTAGATACTATTTTGTATATATTATTTCAATGAATTGCACAAGAAGAAAACCTTGAACCAGAAAAGGCTACTTGACCTATCTACAGTAATATTTCCCATTATTTCCCCTCCTCTCCTGAAGATGCTTCCTGTTGCCATAGGTGCGAGGTGCCCTCCACACATGCCAACCATCCACATTTTACACAGTCAGCATTCGCTCTCCCCTGTCCACGCCTGGCACATCATCTGTTCCAAAGTTTGCTTGGACAGCTGTCCAAGTCATCGTGATTCCTCTTAATTTGTACGGCACACATTATCACACGTTTCTGTGTTCGGTGGGTGAGGAAAAAGATGGAATCATGTGAGCAAACAGCACTGGGAAAAAAAGGTGCAAAAATGGGATGAGCGGTGAAGGGAAGTCCGAACTAGAGAAATGATAAATAAACGGATAGTATCAGGCAGAGAGCAGCAGTCAAAGGGAATAACAGCAGTACTGGACAGGGTGAGCCAGCCAGTCTGCAACACAACAGGACAGAGCTGAAGAACAGAGTGAGTGTAAGAGGAGGAACAGGTGAGTGAATGTCTGGAGTGTGAGTTAATAATGATAGAAGGAGCAGAGTGGGACTGTGGTATGATAGCAGAGATGGACCAACAGTAAGAAGAATCACGGTTTAAAGAAAGGAGGCTGGAGGAACAGAGGGAAAACAAGGTGAAGATGGAATAAAAGCAGCAGCATCTGTGAAGAGAAAAGGGAGGTTAATGTTTGGGGTGGGTCTCTTCGTCAGAATAGAAAACTGAAGCCCAAACATTATCCAGTCTATTCTCGGCTCCGGGCTCCAGGGAAAGAGCGGGGGAATGGGACTAACTGGATTGCTCTTACAAGGAGCTGGCACAGGCTTGATGGGCCAAATGGCCTCCTGTGCAGCAACGATTCTATGATTCTCCCCACAGATGCTGACTGATCTGCTGTGTATTTCCAGCATTCTCATTTTTCATTTCGGATTTACAATATTTGCAGTTTTTATCCTTTTTACGTTGGGATGGGTGGGCCAAAATGGTGATCAATAGTCCCCAAGAGGCAGTAGAAAGACGCAAAGTAACCTTGGGAAGATTTACAAAAACCAATAAAATTCCATTAAAATTCTATCTAAAATTAGGTGAGGGTGCAAAGGAAATTTACTAGAATGGTACCAGGGATGAGAGACTTCAATAATGTGGAGAGACTGGAGAAGCTGGGATTGTTCCTCCTTAGAACAGAGAAGGTTAAGGGGAGATTTAACCAGAGGACACCAGAGATAATTGGCATAAGAACCAGAGGGGAGATGAGGAGAATTGTTTTCATGCAGCGAGTTGTTATGATCTGGAATTCACTGCCTGAAAGGGCGGTGGAAGCAGATTCAATAATAACTTTCAAAAGGGAATTGGATAAATACTTGAAAAAGAAATATTTGCAGGCCTATGGGGAAACAGCAATGGAGTGGGGCTAATTGGAAAGCTCTTTCAAAGAGCCGGTACAGGCACAATGGGCTGAATGGCCTCCTTCTGTGCTGTATAATTCTATGAAAATAAAAACAGAAATTGCTGGAAACACTCAGTATGCCAGGCATCAACTGTAAAGAAAGGAAAAAAGTTAAGTTTTGAGGTATAACTCTCCTCACCCTTCATTATAAAGGTTATACCTGAAAACTTGGGGGTGATTTTAAACCCCAAGAACGGGTGGGTTGGGGACGGGAGGGAGTTGATAATAGTTGTTTTTTTGGATCACAACCGCAAAATTTTCGGACTTTGCATTCCCAGTGGGAAGCCTGTACTTTTCCGTGCCGACGTTAAACCCGGAAATAAAGCCGGGTTGCAGGTTTGACCCAAAAACACAAGTGTTTGCAACTCCCACCCGCCCCCAACCCACCCGTTCTTGGGGTTTAAAATCACCCCCTTGACTTTCTTCTGATGCTGCCTGACCTGCTGAGTGGTTCCAACATTTTTGTTTCAGATTTCCAGTATCTACAGTATTTTGCTTTTTTGTGAAACAATTCTATATTTTATGGCAATATAAACTAGAGGGCACAACTCTAAAAGGGGTACAGGAACAGAGAGATCTGGGGGTATATGTGCACAAATCGTTGAAGGTGGCAGGGCAGGTTGAGAAAGTGGTTAAAAAAGCATACGGGATCCTGGACTTTATAAATAGAGTATAAAAGTATGCAAGTCATGATGAACCTTTACAAAACTCTGGTTCGGCCACAACTGGAGTATTATGTCCAGTTCTGGGCACCGCACTTTAGGAAAGATGTGAAGGCCTTAGAGAGGGTGCAGAAAAGATTTACTAGAATGATTCCAGGGATGAGGGGCTTTAGTTACGGGGATAGACTGGAGAATCTGGGGTTGTTCTCCTTGGAACAGGGATGGTTGTGAGGAGATTTGATAGTATTTAAAATCATGAAGGGTCTAGACAGAGTAGATAGAGAGAAACTGTTCCCATTGGAGGAAGGGTCAAGAACCAGAGGATAGATTTAAGGTGATTGGCAAAAGAACCAAAGGTGACATGAGGAAAAACTTTTTTACACAGCGAGTGGTTATGATCTGGAATGCACTGCTTGAGGGGGTGATGGAGGCAGATTCAATCATGGCCTTCAAAAGGGAACTGGATAAGTACTTGAAAGGAAAAAAATTGCAGGGCTACGGGGATAGGGCGGGGGAGTGGTACTAGCTGGATTGCTCTTGCATGGAGCCAGCACGGACTCGATGGGCCGAATGGCCTCCTTCCTTGCTGCAACCTTTCCACGATTCTATATTAATTAAGCTTTTTAACTAATTTTCAAGCATCTTTTAAACCTTTCAGTTAAAAAGAAATCACATTGTCGGCAGATAGGAGACGGGAATAATCCAATGATCAGTAAGTCCCAGGATTAAATCCCCTATTTGCTAATAGACACATTTTAAAAAGAAAATTAATTAAACTGGGAGAAAGAAGTTTGAATATAGAAAGGAAAAAAATAACTTCCAAATGGCAAATAGAGAGCAGTTTTCAATAAAATTCAGTAGATGTTCCTTTTTTATATGAGAAATGCAGTACCCATATTACTGTAGACTTCAAAATACTGGGAATTGTACCCAAAACATCTAAGTTTCCTAGAGTGGGGGATTGCCCCTAAGATCCTACTAGAAAATAATTCTTGTGCCTTTAACACTTGTATCCCCTTCAGGACTTAATTATGGCTTGTTTCCTCCAATCCCAGTTAGTGACGTTATGTATACCCACAGGTTCAGCTACAACCCCGTGTCTCACTGCACTTTCAGTGTAACTACTTGTGTAATTATATGCCTTAGGCTCATATGTTGTTGAGATATCAGCTCTTCTGCTGCTGTCAGTCCGTTTTGACCAGTTTTTGGTGTTGGAACGTACGACATGGACTTGCTGTAACTTAAATTGTAGATAAACCCAACATTCCTTCACTCGTATCGCAAGGAAGAAAACCACTGCTCTCCATCCTGAACGCGGTTGGATGCTGCTTGCCCTTCGCCCTGTTGGAGCTGCTCGTTATTGGTTGGGCTTGCTTTCTTCAGCTGGCCTGGTGCGATTATTCCGATTGGTCGAGCTGACCGTGATGACAGCTCCCATCTCCATCCAATGTTGTCGGTGTTTCCATGATGCTGAAGTTTTTTTTTTATTTATTTTTTATTCGTTCACGGGATGTGGGCGTCGCTGGCGAGGCCGGCATTTATTGCCCTTGAGAAGGTGGTGGTGAGCCGCCTTCTTGAACCGCTGCAGTCCGTGTGGTGAAGGTTCTCCCACAGTGCTGTTAGGAAGGGAGTTCCATGATTTTGACCCAGCGACGATGAAGGAACGGCGATATATTTCCAAGTCGGGATGGTGTGTGACTTGGAGGGGAACGTGCAGGTGGTGTTGTTCCCATGTGCCTGCTGCTCTTGTCCTTCTAGGTGGTAGAGGTCGCGGGTTTGGGAGGTGCTGTCGAAGAAGCCTTGGCGAGTTGCTGCAGTGCATCCTGTGGATGGTACACACTGCAGCCACAGTGCGCCGGTGGTGAAGGGAGTGAATGTTTAGGGTGATGGATGGGGTGCCAATCAAGCGGGCTGCTTTATCTTGGATGGTGTCGAGCTTCTTGAGTGTTGTTGGAGCTGCACTCATCCAGGCAAGTGGAGAGTATTCCATCACACTCCTGACTTGTGCCTTGTAGATGGTGGAAAGGCTTTGGGGAGTCAGGAGGTGAGTCACTCGCCGCAGAACACCCAGCCTCTGACCTGCTCTCGTAGCCACAGTATTTATATGGCTGGTCCAGTTCAGTTTCTGGTCAATGGTGACCCCCAGGATGTTGATGGTGGGGGATTCGGCGATGGTAATGCCGTTGAATGTCAAGGGGAGGTGGTTAGACTTTCTCTTGTTGGAGATGGTCATTGCCTGGCACTTATCTGGCGTGAATGTTACTTGCCACTTATGAGCTCAAGCCTGGATGTTGTCCAGGTCTTGCTGCATGCGGGCTCGGACTGCTTCATTATCTGAGGGGTTGCGAATGGAACTGAACACTGTGCAGTCATCAGCGAACATCCCCATTTCTGACCTTATGATGGAGGGAAGGTCATTGATGAAGCAGCTGAAGATGGTTGGGCCTAGGAGTTTTCACCAATGTTATGCACCATTTTAGCAGATAACCAATAAACAGTAACCGTACAAGCACTCGTACACTTTGCTTTTCGCCTTACCATTTTACCAACAAACGTACAAAAAGGTTAAAGTTCACATGCATACATTATGCAAATATGAGTATTGAGACAACAGTGTCACAGCTGGGTTCTCAATTAGCCACATGTCGCTACTAGCTAATGCGTTGGACAACACTAATCTAGGCTGACACACCCAGTGGGATAGATTAAGAACAGATCTAGCAGCTCAAAGCTGGGCCTCCACGAGGTGCTATGGGCCATCAGCAGCAGCAGAATTGTATTCCAGCACAATCTGTAACCTCATGGCCCGGCATATTCCTCACTCTACCATTACCATCAAGCCAGGGGATCAACCCTGGTTCAATGAGGAGTGTAGAAGACCATACAGGAGAAGCACCAGATGTACTTGAACATGAGGTGCTAACCTGGTGAAGCTACAACATAGGATTACATCCATGTTCAACAGCAGAAGCAACATGCTATAGACAGAGCTAAACGATTCCACAACCAACGGATCAGATCAAAGCTCTGCAGTACTGGCACATCCAGTCGTGAATGGTGGTGGACAATTAAACAACTAACGGGAGGAGGAGGCTCTGTAAACATCCCCATCCTCAATGATGGCAGAGTCCAGCACGTGAGTGCAAAAGACAAGGCTGAAGCGTTTGCAACCATCTTCAGCCAGAAGTGCCGAGTGGATGATCCATCTCGGCCTCCTCCCAATATCCCCACCATCACAGAAGCCAGTCTTCAGCCAATTCGATTCACTCCACGTGATATCAAGAAACGGCTGAGTGCACTGGATACAACAAAGGCTACGGGTCCCACAAATATCCCAGCTGTAGTGCTGAAGACTTGTGCTCCAGAACTAGCCGTGCCTCTAGCCAAACTGTTCCAGTACAGCTACAACACTGGCATCTACCCGACAATGTGGAAAATTGCCCAGGTATGTCCTGTCCACAAAAAGCAGGACAAATCCAACCTGGCCAATTACCGTCCCATCAGTCTACTCTCAATCATCAGCAAAGTGATGGAAGGTGTCGTCGACAGTGCTATCAAGCGGCACTTACTCACCAATAACCTGCTCACCGATGCTCAGTTTGGGTTCCGCCAGGACCACTCGGCTCCAGACCTCATTACAGCCTTGGTCCAAACATGGACAAAAGAGCTGAATTCCAGAGGTGGGGTGAGAGTGACTGCCCTTGACATCAGGGCAGCATTTGACTGAGTGTGGCACCAAGGACCCCCAGTAAAATTGAATTCAATGGGAATCAGGGGGAAAACTCTCCAGTGGCTGGAGTCATACCTAGCACAAAGGAAGATGGTTGTGGTTGTTAGAGGCCAATTATCTTAGCCCCAGGACATTGCTGCAGGAGTTCCTCAGGGCAGTGTCCTAGGCCCAACCATCTTCAGCTGCTTCATCAATGACCTTCCCTCCATCAGAAAGTCAGAAGTGGGGATGTTCACTGGTGATTGCACAGTGTTCAGTTCTATTCGCAACCCATCAGATAATGAAGTAGTCCGTGCCTGTATGCTGCAAGACCTGGACAACATCCAGGCTTGGGCTGATAAGTGGCAAGTAACTTTCACGCCAGACAAGTACCAGGGAATGACCATCTCCAACAAGAGAGAGTCTAACCACCTCCCCTTGACATTCAACGGCATTACTATCGCCAAATCCCCCACCATCAACATCCTGGGGGGTCACCATTGACCAGAAACTTAACTGGACCAGCCACATAAATACAGTGGCTATAAGAGCAGGTCAGAGGCTGGGTATTCTGTGGCGAGTGACTCACCCTTCTGACTCCCCAAAGCCTTTCCACCATTTACAAGGCACAAATCAGGAATGTGATGGAATACTCTCCACTTGCCTGGATGAGTGCAGCTCCAACAACACTCAAGAAGCTCGACACCATCCAGGACAAAGCAGCCCGCTTGATTGGCACCCCATCCACCACCCTAAACATTCACTCCCATCACCACCATCCACAGGATGCACTGCAGTAACTCGCCAAGGCTTCTTCGTCAGCACCTCCCAAACCCGCGACCTCTACCACCTAGAAGGGCAAGGGCAGCAGGCACATGGGAACAACACCACCTGCACGTTCCCCTCCAAGTCACACACCATCCCGACTTGGAAATATATCACCGTTCCTTCATTGTCGCTGGGTCAAAATCCTGGAACTCCCTTCCTAACAGCACTGTGGGAGAACCGTCACCACACGGACTGCAGCGGTTCAAGAAGGCGGCTCACCATCACCTTCTCAAGGGCAATTAGGAATTAGAATAGATGGAGGAATGAGCATGAATTTTACAGAAAACTTATTTTAACTGGGTAGATTAACTTGCAGGTTGGCGATCAATAGGATGTTTAAACCTTTGCAAAATTAAATCAGTGTTTCTATAACTAGTGGGATTTAGAAAAAGAACGTTTCACACTATCCGACTCTTTCACGAATGATTTTTGAATTGCAATTCCAACTATTGTTTCAAAATTAACCTTTTCATGTAAAGACTCCAGATATTGGAAGGATTCTGAGGCATGTTTTAAATGATACAACATTAAGGAAATCCAAAAAAGAAAACCAGATTCTTTTCAGTAATTCCCCTTTAGCTGACCCATTTGGGCAGAGGGGAAGGGCCAGAGGAATTACTCCAGAATTGGTCACTGGACAGGAACCCTGGCTGAGTTTTTCCCCTCCCTATGGGTGAGCATTGATTTTGATTTTGTTTCAACAGTTTTCTTTTCAAGCACCGTGTGTTGGTTGGGTTTGATATTTGTTAAGTTTCTCTGACAAATTCGCCCTCTATTACTCTTCAAAAATATGACACAAAAACAAAGGCTTTTGAGCAATAGGAACATGCTGCAATTAGAGGGATGACTTTGCTTTTGTCAGGGACTGTTAGTTGTTAGCACAGCTAATGGGCAGTTCTACTTTATCTTTTATATCTGTTCACTGCCAGCTCTATCCTCCCCCTCACTTTACATAGAATTACATAGAAATTAAACATGAAAGCAGGCCATTCGGCCCAACAAGTCCGTCTTGGTGATTGTCGTACAGTAGAGCAAAGGATACCTCAGCGGTAGCTCCTCCCAGTTGCATGCGCTGATTTGGCATCAAGGAGGTTGGTGGGGAGTTGGTGGGGGGGGGGGTTTCTCCCGATCGTCCTCCATAACTTCAGTGAAAGGTCCACGGAGCCCTCGGAAAAATGGTGCAAAGTATCTCCAATTATTCCCAATCTAGTCGCGACATGACAGCGGTCCTGATAGGACACAATTCTGTGCTTGGCCTCTCTTGACATTTTTGTGAAACAGAAGAGTTTGTTTAGCTGTGCACACAGTGACATTTCCCTTGAAGAAATGGTTGCTGAGTGTAAGGACATTGTAATACTTTAAGAAAGCACATGAAGCTGACACTGCATATAATGATCCTTACCCTGACAAACTTGCCCTCTCCTACAGCCTCTCCTGTCGATCCGTCTGTGATGTCTAAGAACTCCTATTCCTACGGACTCAGAGTTTTGAGTGATGGTCCTCATCACCTGGTTGCAGGTCTCGTTCAATGGAGGGAGAGAAGAGATTGTTAAAGACATGTGAGTGGCACAGGTATTTGCCTCATAAGAGCGCATGCATGCCATAATGAGAAGCTTAGTTGCATTATCCTTCAGGAGAGGAAGTGAGAGAAAGCAACTGTATCCCAGTGAGAGTCAGCACCTTCAGGGGATGAGAGAGAAAAACCAACTGTATCCCAGTGAGAGTCAGCACCTTCAGGAGAGGGAGAAAAACCAACTGTATCCCAGTGAGAGTCAGCACCTTCAGGAGAGGGTGAAAAACCAACTGTATCCCAGTGAGAGTCAGCATCTCAGGGGAGGAGAGAGAAAAAACAACTGTATCCCAGTGAGAGTCAGCACCTTCAGGAGAGGGTGAAAAACCAACTGTATCCCAGTGAGAGTCAGCACCTTCAGGAGAGGGTGAAAAACCAACTGTATCCCAGTGAGAGTCAGCACCTTCAGGAGAGGGTGAAAAACCAACTGTATCCCAGTGAGAGTCAGCACCTTCAGGAGAGGGTGAAAAACCAACTGTATCCAAGTGAGAGTCAGCACCTTCAGGAGAGGGTGAAAAACCAACTGTATCCCAGTGAGAGTCAGCACCTTCAGGAGAGGTTGAAAAACCAACTGTATCCCAGTGAGAGTCAGCACCTTCAGGAGAGCGTGAAAAACCAACTGTATCCCAGTGAGAGTCAGCACCTTCAGGAGAGGGTGAATAACCAACTGTATCCCGGTGAGAGTCAGCATCTTCAGGAGAGGGTGAAAAACCAACTGTGTCCCAGTGAAAGTCAGCACCTTCAGGAGAGGGTGAAAAACCAACTGTATCCCAGTGAGAGTCAGCACCTTCAGGAGAGTGTGAAAAACCAACTGTATCCCAGTGAGAGTCAGCACCTTCAGGAGAGGGTGAAAAACCAACTGTACCCCAGTGAGAGTCAGCACCTTCAGGAGAGGGTGAAAAACAAACTGTATCCCAGTGAGAGTCAGCACCTTCAGGAGAGGTTGAAAAACCAACTGTATCCCAGTGAGAGTGAGCACCTTCAGGAGAGGGTGAAAGACCAACTGTATCCCAGTGAGAGTCAGCACCTTCAAGAGAGGGTGAAAAACCAACTGTATCCCAGTGAGAGTCAGCACCTTCAGGAGAGTGTGAAAAACCAACTGTATCCCAGTGAGAGTCAGCACCTTCAGGAGAGGGTGAAAAACCAACTATATCCCAGTGAGAATCAGCACCTTCAGGAGAGGGTGAAAGACCAACTGTATCCCAGTGAGAGTCAGGACCTTCAGGAGAGGGTGAAAAACCAACTGTATCCCAGTGAGAGTCAGCACCTTCAGGAGAGGGTGAAAAACCAACTGTATCCCAGTGAGAATCAGCACCTTCAGGAGAGGGTGAAAAACCAACTGTATCCCAGTGAGAGTCAGCACCTTCAGGAGAGGTTGAAAAACCAACAGTATCCCAGTGAGAGTCAGCACCTTCAGGAGAGAGTGAAAAACCAACTGTATCCCAGTGAGAGTCAGCACCTTCAGGAGAGTGTGAAAGACCAACTGTATCCCAGTGAGAGTCAGCACCTTAATTAGAGGGTGAAAAACCAACTGTATTCCAGTGAGAGTCAGCACCTTAATTAGAGGGTGAAAAACTAACTGTATCCCAGTGAGAGTCAGCACCTTCAGGAGAGGGTTAAAAACTAACTGTATCCCAGTGAGAGTCAGCACCTTCAGGAGAGGTTGAAAAACCAACTGTATCCCAGTGAGAGTCAGCACCTTCAGGAGAGGGTGAAAAACCAACTGTATCCCAGTGAGAGTCAGCACCTTCAGGAGAGGGTGAAAAACCAACTGTATCCCAGTGAGAATCAGCACCTTCAGGAGAGGGTGAAAAACCAACTGTATCCCAGTGAGAGTCAGCACCTTCAGGAGAGGTTGAAAAACCAACAGTATCCCAGTGAGAGTCAGCACCTTCAGGAGAGAGTGAAAAACCAACTGTATCCCAGTGAGAGTCAGCACCTTCAGGAGAGTGTGAAAGACCAACTGTATCCCAGTGAGAGTCAGCACCTTAATTAGAGGGTGAAAAACCAACTGTATTCCAGTGAGAGTCAGCACCTTAATTAGAGGGTGAAAAACTAACTGTATCCCAGTGAGAGTCAGCACCTTCAGGAGAGGGTTAAAAACTAACTGTATCCCAGTGAGAGTCAGCACCTTCAGGAGAGGTTGAAAAACCAACTGTATCCCAGTGAGAGTCAGCACCTTCAGGAGAGGGTGAAAAACCAACTGTACCCCAGTGAGAGTCAGCACCTTCAGGAGAGGTTGAAAAACCAACTGTATCCCAGTGAGAGTCAGCACCTTCAGGAGAGGGTGAAAAACCAACTGTATCCCAGTGAGAGTCAGCACCTTCAGGAGAGGGAGAAAAACCAACAGTATCCCAGTGAGAGTCAGCACCTTCAGGAGAGGGTGAAAAACCAACTGTATCCCAGTGAGAGTCAGCACCTTCAGGAGAGGGTGAAAAACCAACTGTACCCCAGTGAGAGTCAGCACCTTCAGGAGAGGTTGAAAAACCAACTGTATCCCAGTGAGAGTCAGCACCTTCAGGAGAGGGTGAAAAACCAACTGTATCCCAGTGAGAGTCAGCACCTTCAGGAGAGGGAGAAAAACCAACTGTATCCCAGTGAGAGTCAGCACCTTCAGGAGAGGGTGAAAAACCAACTGTATCCCAGTGAGAGTCAGCACCTTCAGGAGAGGGTGAAAAACCAACTGTATCCCAGTGAGAGTCAGCACCTTCAGGAGAGGGTGAAAAACCAACTGTATCCCAGTGAGAGTCAGCACCTTCAGGAGAGGGTGAAAAACCAACTGTATCCCAGTGAGAGTCAGCACCTTCAGGAGAGGGAGAAAAACCAACAGTATCCCAGTGAGAGTCAGCACCTTCAGGAGAGGGTGAAAAACCAACTGTATCCCAGTGAGAGTCAGCACCTTCAGGAGAGGGTGAAAAACCAACTGTATCCCAGTGAGAGTCAGTACCTTCAGGAGAGGAGGCATGAGAATTGGAAGTTTGAATGTAAAAAGTAAATAAGGAAAAAATAGTGTGGTTATTATTGCCAGGCAACCCAAGACTCTCATTGTTCTTTGACCGCAAAGTACTGACAGCTGCATGAATTTTGTACTCTGGAGGTTCACAGGACTGCTGGTGCCACTGGATGGTGCCTGAACGTAATGTTTGTAATGCCTGACTGAACAGTACACACAGCTTCACATCCTCGGTGGCTTTTAGTTCACATCAGATTGTTGAAGTGCATGGCAGTGTGATGCCCTCGCTCACTGCAGATCGTCAGAAGGAGGGAAACTTGCTGCCTGATCGACTCAAGCACCCAGTGGGGGAACGGTATTCTGGTAGAAGTGATGGGGCAGCTGTTCCAAGTTTGAGGGATTTTGTTGAGCTCCTCATGCTGAATATTTTGAACCAATGCATCTGGGTATTTTGGGTTTTACCTGTATGATCCACATGGGATTTTTTTTTTTACGTTGACATTTTAATTTTGCTGTTATGTTGGATTCATCTTTTAAGAGATTCTGTGGAAGTGCATGAAGGGATACTTGACCATATTAACTCTCTATTAATTCACTTAACTCACGAATGTGGAAGTGCATGAAGGGATACTTGACCATATTAACTCTATTAATTCACTTAACTCACGAATGTGGAAGTGCATGAAGGGATACTTGACCATATTAACTCTATTAATTCACTTAACTCACGAATGTGGAAGTGCATGAAGGGATACTTGACCATATTAACTCTCTATTAATTCACTTAACTCACGAATGTGGAAGTGCATGAAGGGATACTTGACCATATTAACTCTATTAATTCACTTAACTCACGAATGTGGAAGTGCATGAAGGGATACTTGACCATATTAACTCTCTATTAATTCACTTAACTCACGAATGTGGAAGTGCATGAAGGGATACTTGACCATATTAACTCTATTAATTCACTTAACTCACGAATGTGGAAGTGCATGAAGGGATACTTGACCATATTAACTCTATTAATTCACTTAACTCACGAATGTGGAAGTGCATGAAGGGATACTTGACCATATTAACTCTATTAATTCACTTAACTCACGAATGTGGAAGTGCATGAAGGGATACTTGACCATATTAACTCTCTATTAATTCACTTAACTCACGAATGTGGAAGTGCATGAAGGGATACTTGACCATATTAACTCTCTATTAATTCACTTAACTCACGAATGTGGAAGTGCATGAAGGGATACTTGACCATATTAACTCTCTATTAATTCACTTAACTCACGAATGTGGAAGTGCATGAAGGGATACTTGACCATATTAACTCTATTAATTCACTTAACTCACGAATGTGGAAGTGCATGAAGGGATACTTGACCATATTAACTCTATTAATTCACTTAACTCACGAATGTGGAAGTGCATGAAGGGATACTTGACCATATTAACTCTATTAATTCACTTAACTCACGAATGTGGAAGTGCATGAAGGGATACTTGACCATATTAACTCTATTAATTCACTTAACTCACGAATGTGGAAGTGCATGAAGGGATACTTGACCATATTAACTCTATTAATTCACTTAACTCACGAATGTGGAAGTGCATGAAGGGATACTTGACCATATTAACTCTATTAATTCACTTAACTCACGAATGTGGAAGTGCATGAAGGGATACTTGACCATATTAACTCTATTAATTCACTTAACTCACGAATGTGGAAGTGCATGAAGGGATACTTGACCATATTAACTCTATTAATTCACTTAACTCACGAATGTGGAAGTGCATGAAGGGATACTTGACCATATTAACTCTATTAATTCACTTAACTCACGAATGTGGAAGTGCATGAAGGGATACTTGACCATATTAACTCTATTAATTCACTTAACTCACGAATGTGGAAGTGCATGAAGGGATACTTGACCATATTAACTCTATTAATTCACTTAACTCACGAATGTGGAAGTGCATGAAGGGATACTTGACCATATTAACTCTATTAATTCACTTAACTCACGAATGTGGAAGTGCATGAAGGGATACTTGACCATATTAACTCTATTAATTCACTTAACTCACGAATGTGGAAGTGCATGAAGGGATACTTGACCATATTAACTCTCTATTAATTCACTTAACTCACGAATGTGGAAGTGCATGAAGGGATACTTGACCATATTAACTCTATTAATTCACTTAACTCACGAATGTGGAAGTGCATGAAGGGATACTTGACCATATTAACTCTCTATTAATTCACTTAACTCACGAATGTGGAAGTGCATGAAGGGATACTTGACCATATTAACTCTATTAATTCACTTAACTCACGAATGTGGAAGTGCATGAAGGGATACTTGACCATATTAACTCTCTATTAATTCACTTAACTCACGAATGTGGAAGTGCATGAAGGGATACTTGACCATATTAACTCTATTAATTCACTTAACTCACGAATGTGGAAGTGCATGAAGGGATACTTGACCATATTAACTCTCTATTAATTCACTTAACTCACGAATGTGGAAGTGCATGAAGGGATACTTGACCATATTAACTCTATTAATTCACTTAACTCACGAATGTGGAAGTGCATGAAGGGATACTTGACCATATTAACTCTATTAATTCACTTAACTCACGAATGTGGAAGTGCATGAAGGGATACTTGACCATATTAACTCTATTAATTCACTTAACTCACGAATGTGGAAGTGCATGAAGGGATACTTGACCATATTAACTCTATTAATTCACTTAACTCACGAATGTGGAAGTGCATGAAGGGATACTTGACCATATTAACTCTCTATTAATTCACTTAACTCACGAATGTGGAAGTGCATGAAGGGATACTTGACCATATTAACTCTCTATTAATTCACTTAACTCACGAATGTGGAAGTGCATGAAGGGATACTTGACCATATTAACTCTCTATTAATTCACTTAACTCACGAATGTGGAAGTGCATGAAGGGATACTTGACCATATTAACTCTATTAATTCACTTAACTCACGAATGTGGAAGTGCATGAAGGGATACTTGACCATATTAACTCTCTATTAATTCACTTAACTCACGAATGTGGAAGTGCATGAAGGGATACTTGACCATATTAACTCTCTATTAATTCACTTAACTCACGAATGTGGAAGTGCATGAAGGGATACTTGACCATATTAACTCTATTAATTCACTTAACTCACGAATGTGGAAGTGCATGAAGGGATACTTGACCATATTAACTCTATTAATTCACTTAACTCACGAATGTGGAAGTGCATGAAGGGATACTTGACCATATTAACTCTATTAATTCACTTAACTCACGAATGTGGAAGTGCATGAAGGGATACTTGACCATATTAACTCTCTATTAATTCACTTAACTCACGAATGTGGAAGTGCATGAAGGGATACTTGACCATATTAACTCTATTAATTCACTTAACTCACGAATGTGGAAGTGCATGAAGGGATACTTGACCATATTAACTCTCTATTAATTCACTTAACTCACGAATGTGGAAGTGCATGAAGGGATACTTGACCATATTAACTCTATTAATTCACTTAACTCACGAATGTGGAAGTGCATGAAGGGATACTTGACCATATTAACTCTATTAATTCACTTAACTCACGAATGTGGAAGTGCATGAAGGGATACTTGACCATATTAACTCTATTAATTCACTTAACTCACGAATGTGGAAGTGCATGAAGGGATACTTGACCATATTAACTCTCTATTAATTCACTTAACTCACGAATGTGGAAGTGCATGAAGGGATACTTGACCATATTAACTCTATTAATTCACTTAACTCACGAATGTGGAAGTGCATGAAGGGATACTTGACCATATTAACTCTATTAATTCACTTAACTCACGAATGTGGAAGTGCATGAAGGGATACTTGACCATATTAACTCTATTAATTCACTTAACTCACGAATGTGGAAGTGCATGAAGGGATACTTGACCATATTAACTCTCTATTAATTCACTTAACTCACGAATGTGGAAGTGCATGAAGGGATACTTGACCATATTAACTCTATTAATTCACTTAACTCACGAATGTGGAAGTGCATGAAGGGATACTTGACCATATTAACTCTATTAATTCACTTAACTCACGAATGTGGAAGTGCATGAAGGGATACTTGACCATATTAACTCTATTAATTCACTTAACTCACGAATGTGGAAGTGCATGAAGGGATACTTGACCATATTAACTCTCTATTAATTCACTTAACTCACGAATGTGGAAGTGCATGAAGGGATACTTGACCATATTAACTCTCTATTAATTCACTTAACTCACGAATGTGGAAGTGCATGAAGGGATACTTGACCATATTAACTCTATTAATTCACTTAACTCACGAATGTGGAAGTGCATGAAGGGATACTTGACCATATTAACTCTATTAATTCACTTAACTCACGAATGTGGAAGTGCATGAAGGGATACTTGACCATATTAACTCTCTATTAATTCACTTAACTCACGAATGTGGAAGTGCATGAAGGGATACTTGACCATATTAACTCTATTAATTCACTTAACTCACGAATGTGGAAGTGCATGAAGGGATACTTGACCATATTAACTCTATTAATTCACTTAACTCACGAATGTGGAAGTGCATGAAGGGATACTTGACCATATTAACTCTCTATTAATTCACTTAACTCACGAATGTGGAAGTGCATGAAGGGATACTTGACCATATTAACTCTATTAATTCACTTAACTCACGAATGTGGAAGTGCATGAAGGGATACTTGACCATATTAACTCTATTAATTCACTTAACTCACGAATGTGGAAGTGCATGAAGGGATACTTGACCATATTAACTCTATTAATTCACTTAACTCACGAATGTGGAAGTGCATGAAGGGATACTTGACCATATTAACTCTATTAATTCACTTAACTCACGAATGTGGAAGTGCATGAAGGGATACTTGACCATATTAACTCTATTAATTCACTTAACTCACGAATGTGGAAGTGCATGAAGGGATACTTGACCATATTAACTCTATTAATTCACTTAACTCACGAATGTGGAAGTGCATGAAGGGATACTTGACCATATTAACTCTCTATTAATTCACTTAACTCACGAATGTGGAAGTGCATGAAGGGATACTTGACCATATTAACTCTATTAATTCACTTAACTCACGAATGTGGAAGTGCATGAAGGGATACTTGACCATATTAACTCTATTAATTCACTTAACTCACGAATGTGGAAGTGCATGAAGGGATACTTGACCATATTAACTCTATTAATTCACTTAACTCACGAATGTGGAAGTGCATGAAGGGATACTTGACCATATTAACTCTATTAATTCACTTAACTCACGAATGTGGAAGTGCATGAAGGGATACTTGACCATATTAACTCTATTAATTCACTTAACTCACGAATGTGGAAGTGCATGAAGGGATACTTGACCATATTAACTCTATTAATTCACTTAACTCACGAATGTGGAAGTGCATGAAGGGATACTTGACCATATTAACTCTATTAATTCACTTAACTCACGAATGTGGAAGTGCATGAAGGGATACTTGACCATATTAACTCTATTAATTCACTTAACTCACGAATGTGGAAGTGCATGAAGGGATACTTGACCATATTAACTCTATTAATTCACTTAACTCACGAATGTGGAAGTGCATGAAGGGATACTTGACCATATTAACTCTCTATTAATTCACTTAACTCACGAATGTGGAAGTGCATGAAGGGATACTTGACCATATTAACTCTATTAATTCACTTAACTCACGAATGTGGAAGTGCATGAAGGGATACTTGACCATATTAACTCTATTAATTCACTTAACTCACGAATGTGGAAGTGCATGAAGGGATACTTGACCATATTAACTCTATTAATTCACTTAACTCACGAATGTGGAAGTGCATGAAGGGATACTTGACCATATTAACTCTATTAATTCACTTAACTCACGAATGTGGAAGTGCATGAAGGGATACTTGACCATATTAACTCTATTAATTCACTTAACTCACGAATGTGGAAGTGCATGAAGGGATACTTGACCATATTAACTCTATTAATTCACTTAACTCACGAATGTGGAAGTGCATGAAGGGATACTTGACCATATTAACTCTATTAATTCACTTAACTCACGAATGTGGAAGTGCATGAAGGGATACTTGACCATATTAACTCTATTAATTCACTTAACTCACGAATGTGGAAGTGCATGAAGGGATACTTGACCATATTAACTCTATTAATTCACTTAACTCACGAATGTGGAAGTGCATGAAGGGATACTTGACCATATTAACTCTCTATTAATTCACTTAACTCACGAATGTGGAAGTGCATGAAGGGATACTTGACCATATTAACTCTATTAATTCACTTAACTCACATAATAAACTTTCTCACGAGAACACATAGAAGCACAATTGTGTAATTACTTTGAGTTTCTCACTTTGATAGCTGTCCTCCCTTTAGATAGGGAGGTAGCTGACGACAGGAATAAATGGCCATATAGCCTTGAGACTAGCAACAGCCCTACTGATAATAAAAGCCAGAAATGTAGGGAAAAGCACTTTCCCAGGCCTGCGTGCAAGGTATCAAGATGGCTGTGGGAACTCGAGGGTGGGCCCCCTATTTTGATTGACCAACTACCTGAGCCAATAAAGAATGTACGTGTACGCCCATATTCTGTAACAGGTGGGCGTTGTTTACCGAATTGTATAAACGTGAGCTGTTTCTTTAACTCGGCGAAGTTGCACCATCAACCTTTGCTTGAGGTGCTCTTCCACTTGTATACAAGTTGGGGTTCAATAAAGTTTCTCTTTGTACTACTTGTTTGGGTGTTAATGCATTTGTATAGTAATAAGTAATATTAAGTTTCGACAATTCGCTCCCAGGGGAATGCAGCATTTTAGACTTACATTAACCAGCAGATAGGAGACGAGGCATGTGGCCTTGGTAATGGGAATGTTAATTTATCAACACTAATGATTGTTGGGTATAGTTTCAAACATTTCATGCCATTGTGATGAAATGGTTTCTTTATGATGCCTAAATGGCCATGCATTGGATCATTCAATGTGTCCAAACAGGGGGCTTAGCTAAACAGACATTTGGGTGTCTCAGACTCCCACATCAAAGAGGAAGCATTTCAATCCAAATGATAACTTTGATGATTGACTCGGTGAGCCAAATTCCTCCCTCCCCACCCCACATCCCTGAGCGTCTGGCCTTCTCTCTCCCTCTCTCACTCTCTTTCTGGCTCTCTCTCAGACTGGGCATGCAAACCCATGTAACTTGAAACTAAAATGTTGGAGCCAGATAGCTTGGGTTTAGCTTGCTTGAAAGTGGACTCTGTCTCCCTTCAGCCACCTGACTGTGATGATGGATAGCTCCAGTGACGTGTCCTCAAAGGCTTTCCATAAGGAAATGGTTCAAGATATCCTTTATCCATTTTCTGCTTGCACTCACACCCTCAGAAGCTGTTACTCCCCTCACAATTACTTCCCCCTCTCCGTCACATTTGTTGCTTCCTCCTGTCACCGTGCACACTATGGTAAGCTGCCTCATACATGGCGAGGGTTGAAAGCCAGGGCAGATATTTATCCACTTCCCAGCTCTACCTCACCACTCCCTCTCTCGACCCCTCCACTGTCTCTCATTTCTCACAGCGCTTGTCCGAAATCCAATACTAAAATTTCCTCCAACTAAATATCGGGAAGACCGAAGCCCAAAGGTCCCTGCCGCAAACTCCATTCCCTAGCCACCGACTCCATCCCTCTCCCTGGCCACTGTCTGAGGCTGAACCAGACCATCCGCAACCCTGGCGTCCTATTTGACCCTGAGATGAGCTTCTGACCCCATATCCGCTCCATCACCAAGACCACCTACTTCCACCTCTGTAACATCGCCCGTCTCCGCCCCTGCCTCAGCTCATCTTCTGCTGAAACCCTCATCCGTGCCTTTGTTACCTCCAGACTGGACTATTCCAATGCTCTCCTGGCCGGCCTCCCACCTTCCACCCTCCATAAACTTGAGTTCATCCAAAACTCTGCTGCCCGTATCCTAACTCGCACCAAGTCCCGTTCACTCATCACCCCTGTGCTCGCTGACCTACATTGGCTCCCAGTCCGGGAACACCTCGATTTTAAAATTCTCATCCTTGTTTTCAAATCCCTCCATGGCCTCGCCCCTCTCTATCTCTGTAACCTCCTCCAGCCCACAACCCTCCGAGGTCTCTGCCCTCCTCCAATTCTTGCCTCTTGCACATCCCTGATTTTAATCGCTCCACCATTGGCGGCCGTGTCTTCAGCTCCGTGCCCTAAGCTCTGGAATTTCCACCCTAAACCTCTCCATCTCTCCACCTCTCTCTCCTCCTTTAAGACGCTCCTTAAAACATACCTCTTTCACCAAGCTTTTGGTCACCTGTCCTAATATCTCCTTATGTGGCTCAGTGTCAAATTAAGAACATAAGAAATAGGAGCAGGAGTAGGCCATACGGCCCCTCGAGCCTGCTCCGCCTTTCAATAAGATCATGGCTGATCTTCCACCTCAACTCCACTTTCCCACCCGATCCCCATATCCCTTGATTCCCCTCAAGTCCAAAAATCTATCAATCTCATCCTTGAATATACTCAATGACTGAGCATCCACAGGCCTCTGGGGTAGAGAATTCCAAAGATTCACAACCCTCCGAGTGAAGAAATTCCTCCTCATCTCAGTCCTAAATGGCCGACCCCTTATCCTGAGACTGTGACCCCTAATTCTGGACTCTCCAGCCAGGGGAAACAGCCTCTCAGCATCGACCCTGTCAAGCCCTCTCAGCAGCTCAGATGTTTCAATGAGATCATCTCTCATTCTTCTAAATTCCAGAGAGTATAGGCCCATTCTACTAAATCTCTCCTCATAGGACAACCCTCCCATCCCAGGAATCAATCTAGTGAACCTTCGTTGCTCAGCCTTTTCGGCAAGTATATCCTTCCTTAGGTCAGGAGACCAAAACTGTACACAGTACTTCAGGTGAGATTTCACCAAAGCTCTGTACAAAGACTTCCTTACTCTTGTATTCCAACCCCCTTGCAAAAAGGCTAACATACCATTTGCCTTCCTAATTGTTTGCTGTACCTGCATGTTAACTTTCTGTGTTTCATGTACGAGGACACCCAAATCCCTCCGAACACCAACATTTAATAATTTCTCACCATTTAAAAAATATTCTGTTTTTCTATTTTTCCCACCAAAGTGAATAACCTCACATTTCCTCACATTATACTCCATCTGCCATCTTCTTGGCCACTCACTTAACCTGTCTATATCCCTTTGCAGACTCTTTGTGTCCTCCTCACAGTTTACTTTCCCACCTAGCTTTGTATTGTCAGCAAACTTGGATACATTACACTCGGTCCCCTCATCTAAGTCATTAATATAGATTGTAAATAGCTGAGGCCCAAGCACTGATCCTTGTGGTACCCCACTAGTTACAACCTGCTAACCTGAGAATGACCCGTTTATCCCTACTCTCTGTTTTCTGTCCATTAACCAATCCTCTATCCATGCTGATATATTACCCCCAACCCCATGAGCCCTTACCTTGTGCAGCAACTTTTTATGTGGCACCTTATCAAATGCCTTTTGAAAATCCAAATATACTACATCCACTGGTTCCCCTTTATCTACCCTGCTACTTGAAAGGAAAAAATTTGCAGGGCTACAGGGAATGGACGCAGGAGTGGGACCAGCTGGATTGCTCTTGCATAGAGCCGGTGCGGACTCGATGGGCCAAATGGCCTCCTTCCGTAACCTTTCTATGATTCTATGATTCTAGTTACATCCTCAAAAAACTCTAATAGGTTTGTCATACACAATTTCCCTTTCATAAAACCACGTTGACTCTGCCTTCTTCTGGCATGACAAGCTTTCCCATAACAAGAGAGCTAAGTCCTGCCACTCTACAGACACTCAACTATACAGAAGAGGTCCCCATTGACATTTTGGGACCAATCGAGACAGTCAGCATCAAAGATGGCGAAGCTGGTGCCTGGTCACACTGCAGGGTTTGTTGGCAACATCCCGGCCTCTTCTCTTTCAACTTCACTCTTTCAGTTATGCCCTCACTCACCTCCTGGACATGATAACCTCCTGTGGCCGAGCACTGGCAGTGATCTGACATGTGCTTGCCATCGGAACTACATCCTAACCCTTATCCCTCTCTTCACTTCGTATAAGTTCATTGGAGGACTTCGAGGCTAGTGCCAGGCAGCGTGAAGAGGAAAGCCTTGATAACGATGCACTTGCTCCTGCCCTACCAAACATCAGAACAGAACTAAGAATCCCACGTGACTTAGATAATGAGTTTGAGGGAGCTGCACTGGGGGATTCACCAAGCAGAAGTGAGCAGGTGCAGATGGAGGAGGGAAGAAAGGCAACACAATGAGGTAACCGAAGGGTCAGCTCAAGTCCTATTTTTGCTGAAGAGGGCAGAGATGGAGACTTCAGAGGCCCAGCATTTTAAAATGTCAGGGAATTTCAAACACAGATTTGGGTAGTCTAATGGAGTCCATTACCGACATGTGTGGGGTTCTGGTGCATGACATCAATGCACCACAGTCAACCATGGAGCGTGTGGTCACCTCTGTGGGCATGGCAGGTGAATCTCTGGTGCCAGTAGTAGCATCTCTCAGGGATGCTCATACTGGGGCCATGCGAGTTCTGGGCTCGACCATCTCCTCCACCTTGGACAGTCTTCAGTTGGCTCAATGTTCTCCTAGCATCTGCTTTGCTACTTTGCAGTGGGGATGGTGAACTCTAACCCTAACCTTAATGCAGCCCAGCAGCAGGGCCAGTCAAACAATAGGAATGCAAGGTGTGCTATCTCTCATGATGATAACACCTCTGTAGCCTTGTAACCCTGTAATCGATGCCCGTCCTGCTTGCCAGACTGCTCTGGCAAGCACCGAGCTGTTGCAGCCTTCAGCTGGGCCTTCTTGGGCCCAAGTTCAGAGGGGTCACCGACCGTGAATGTCTCCAGAACCTTTGATTGAGCCTCAACATCATACCTCCTCCCATTTTCCAACCACTGGTAAAACACCTCATCGAAACACTAGAGTCCATAAAAGAAAATTTCACATCCTCATGGTGACCAAAGGCACTTCACAGCTACAGGGAAATGTGCAGACAGACTTGGGGGAATCCTGCAACCTGTGCGAACCCCAGAGCCCTATCCTGCTGCTCGTGGATGTCCAGAAAGTGATGAAAGCAAACAAGGCATCGGTCACCTGCTTAATACAAGCATGGACTGCAGATTGACTGATGTTACTGATATTCCCTGTGGCAGCCTGGAAGGAGCAGAAGGCGAAGAAATTTGAGGGAACAGTCAGTGCTGTGCTAGCTGTGGGAGTTGGCTGCAGTTGGAGGTTAGGGGGAGTCGGAGGTTGGGGGGCCTCGGGAGTTGGAGGTCAGGGGGAGTCGGAGGCCGGGGGGGGGGGGAGTCAGGGGTCAGGGGAGTCGGAGGTCTCAGGAGTCGGAGGTTGGAGGGAGTTGGAGATTGGGGGAGTTGGAGGTCGGGGGTCTTGGGAGTCAGAGGTCGAAGGGAGTCGGACGTCGGGGGAATCGGGAGTCGGAGGTCGGGGTGGGAGTCGGGAGTCGGAGGTAAGAAATTGCAAGGCTCTGTGGCTGACATGGAGCCTCATGAGATTAGAGCGTGGGTCAGAGGTCGAGCTCCAACATTGCAGCCTCAATTCCGTGCCCCAAATACACGAGGCACTGCTCTGACCTGTCACCTGAGAGGACCAATGAGTGTCACTCCCCACCGACACTTTCAGCCTTCACCTGCAGTAGAAAATCACCACTGTCTCCCCCTCACATCCTCCCCTCTCCCCCACACCTCCACTCTGCCCCTCACCTCCTCCCCTCTCCCCCTCACCTCCACTGTCTCCCTTTCACCTCCTCCCCTCTCCCCCTCACCTCCACTGTCTCCCCTTCACCTCCCCTCTCCCCCTCACCTCCACTGTCACCCCTTCACCTCCCCTCTCCCCCTCACCTCCACTGTCTCCCCCTCACCTCCCCTCTCCCCCTCACCTCCCCTCTCCCCCTCACCTCCACTGTCTCCCCCTCACCTCCTCCCCTCTGCCCCTCACCTTCACTGTCTCCCCCTCACCTCCTCCCCTCTCCCCCTCACCTCCACTGTCTCCCTTTCACTGCCACTGTCTCCCCTTCACCTCCCCTCTCCCCTTCACCTCCACTGCCTCCCCTACACCTCCTCCCCTCTCCCCCTCACCTCCACTGTCTCCCCCTCACCTCCTCCCCTCACCACCACTGTCTCCCTTTCACCGCCACTGTCTCCCCTTCACCTCCCCTCTCCCCCTCACCTCCACTGTCTCCCCTTCACCTCCTCCCCTCTCCCCCTCACCTCCACTGTCTCCCCCTCACCTCCTCCCCTCTCCCCCTCACCTCCACTGTCTCCCCCTCACCTCCTCCCCTCTCCCCCTCACCTCCCCTCTCCCCCTCACCTCCACTGTCTCCCCCTCACCTCCTCCCCTCTCCCCCTCACCTCCACTGTCTCCCCCTCACCTCCACTGTCTCCCTTTCACCGCCACTGTCTCCCCTTCACCTCCACTGTCTCCCCCTCACCTCCTCCGTCTCCCCCTCACCACCACTGTCTCCCCCTCACCTCCTCCGTCTCCCCCTCACCACCACTGTCTCCCCCTCACCTCCACTGTCTCCCCCTCACCTCCCCTCTCCCCCTCACCTCCACTGTCTCCCCCTCACCTCCTCCCCTCTCCCCCTCACCTCCACTGTCTCCCCTTCACCTCCACTGTCTCCCCTTCACCTCCACTGTCTCCCCCTCACCTCCACTGTCTCCCCCTCACCTCCACTGTCTCCCCCTCACCTCCTCCGTCTCCCCCTCACCACCACTGTCTCCCCCTCACCTCCCCTCTCCCCCTCACCTCCACTGTCTCCCCCTCACCTCCACTGTCTCCCTTTCACCGCCACTGTCTCCCCTTCACCTCCACTGTCTCCCCCTCACCTCCTCCCCTCTCCCCCTCACCTCCACTGTCTCCCCCTCACCTCCACTGTCTCCCTTTCACCGCCACTGTCTCCCCTTCACCTCCACTGTCTCCCCCTCACCTCCTCCCCTCTCCCCTTCACCTCCACTGTCTCCCCCTCACCTCCACTGTCTCCCTTTCACCGCCACTGTCTCCCCTTCACCTCCACTGTCTCCCCCTCACCTCCTCCCCTCTCCCCTTCACCTCCACTGTCTCCCCCTCACCTCCACTGTCTCCCTTTCACCGCCACTGTCTCCCCTTCACCTCCACTGTCTCCCCCTCACCTCCTCCCCTCTCCCCTTCACCTCCACTGTCTCCCCCTCACCTCCACTGTCTCCCTTTCACCGCCACTGTCTCCCCTTCACCTCCACTGGCTCTCCCTCACCTCCTCCGTCTCCCCCTCACCACCACTGTCTCCTCCTCACTCCACTGTCTCCCCCTCACCTCCACTGTCTCCCCTTCACCTCCACTTTTTCCCTTCACCTCCACTGTCTCCCCCTCACCTCCACTGTCTCCCCTTCACCTCCACTTTTTCCCTTCACCTCCACTGTCTCCCCCTCACCTCCACTGTCTCCCCCTCACCTCCCCTCTCCCCTTCACCTCCACTGTCTCCCCCTCACCTCCACTGTCTCCCTTTCACCGCCACTGTCTTCCCTTCACCTCCACTGTCTCCCCCTCACCTCCTCCGTCTCCCCCTCACCACCACTGTCTCCCCCTCACCTCCACTGTCTCCCCCTCACCTCCCCTCTCCCCCTCACCTCCACTGTCTCCCCCTCACCTCCACTGTCTCCCTTTCACCGCCACTGTCTCCCCTTCACCTCCACTGGCTCTCCCTCACCTCCTCCGTCTCCCCCTCACCACCACTGTCTCCTCCTCACTCCACTGTCTCCCCCTCACCTCCACTGTCTCCCCTTCACCTCCACTTTTTCCCTTCACCTCCACTGTCTCCCCCTCACCTCCACTGTCTCCCCCTCACCTCCCCTCTCCCCCTCACCTCCACTGTCTCCCCCTCACCTCCACTGTCTCCCTTTCACCGCCACTGTCTTCCCTTCACCTCCACTGTCTCCCCCTCACCTCCTCCGTCTCCCCCTCACCACCACTGTCTCCCCCTCACCTCCACTGTCTCCCCCTCACCTCCCCTCTCCCCCTCACCTCCACTGTCTCCCCCTCACCTCCTCCCCTCTCCCCCTCACCTCCACTGTCTCCCCTTCACCTCCACTGTCTCCCCCTCACCTCCACTGTCTCCCCCTCACCTCCACTGTCTCCCCCTCACCTCCACTGTCTCCCCCTCACCTCCTCCGTCTCCCCCTCACCACCACTGTCTCCCCCTCACCTCCCCTCTCCCCCTCACCTCCACTGTCTCCCCCTCACCTCCACTGTCTCCCCCTCACCTCCACTGTCTCCCCCTCACCTCCACTGTCTCCCCCTCACCTCCTCCGTCTCCCCCTCACCACCACTGTCTCCCCCTCACCTCCCCTCTCCCCCTCACCTCCACTGTCTCCCCCTCACCTCCACTGTCTCCCTTTCACCGCCACTGTCTCCCCTTCACCTCCACTGTCTCCCCCTCACCTCCTCCCCTCTCCCCCTCACCTCCACTGTCTCCCCCTCACCTCCACTGTCTCCCTTTCACCGCCACTGTCTCCCCTTCACCTCCACTGTCTCCCCCTCACCTCCTCCCCTCTCCCCTTCACCTCCACTGTCTCCCCCTCACCTCCACTGTCTCCCTTTCACCGCCACTGTCTCCCCTTCACCTCCACTGGCTCTCCCTCACCTCCTCCGTCTCCCCCTCACCACCACTGTCTCCCCCTCACTCCACTGTCTCCCCCTCACCTCCACTGTCTCCCCTTCACCTCCACTTTTTCCCTTCACCTCCACTGTCTCCCCTTCACCTCCACTGTCTCCCTCTCACCTCCTCCCCTCTCCCCCTCACCTCCACTGTCTCCCCCTCACCTCCACTGTCTCCCTTTCACCGCCACTGTCTTCCCTTCACCTCCACTGTCTCCCCCTCACCTCCTCCCCTCTCCCCCTCACCTCCCCTCTCCCCCTCACCTCCACTGTCTCCCCCTCACCTCCACTGTCTCCCTTTCACCGCCACTGTCTTCCCTTCACCTCCACTGTCTCCCCCTCACCTCCTCCCCTCTCCCCCTCACCTCCACTGTCTCCCTTTCACCGCCACTGTCTCCCCTTCACCTCCACTGTCTCCCTTTCACCGCCACTGTCTCCCCTTCACCTCCACTGTCTCCCCCTCACCTCCACTGTCTCCCCCTCACCTCCCCTCTCCCCCTCACCTCCACTGTCTCCCTTTCACCTCCACTGTCTTCCCTTCACCTCCACTGTCTCCCCTTCACCTCCACTGTCTCCCCCTCACCTCCACTGTCTCCCTTTCACCTCCACTGTCTCCCCCTCACCTCCACTGTCTCCCTTTCACCTCCACTGTCTCCCCCTCACCTCCACTGTCTCCCTTTCACCTCCACTGTCTCCCCCTCACCTCCACTGTCTCCCTTTCACCTCCACCGTCTTCCCTTCACCTCCACTGTCTCCCCCTCACCTCCACTGTCTCCCCCTCACCACCACTGTCTCCCCCTCACCTCCACTGTCTCCCCCTCACCTCCACTGTCTCCCCCTCACCGCCACTGTCTCCCCTTCACCTCCACTGTCTCCCCCTCACCTCCACTGTCTCCCTTTCACCGCCACTGTCTCCCTCTCACCTCCTCCCCTCTCCCCCTCTCCTCCAACGTCTCCCCCTCACCTCCACTGTCTCCCTTTCACCGCCACTGTCTCCCCTTCACCTCCACTGTCTCCCCCTCACCTCCACTGTCTCCCCCTCACCTCCACTGTCTCCCTTTCACCGCCACTGTCTCCCCTTCACCTCCACTGTCTCCCTTTCACCGCCACTGTCTCCCCCTCACCTCCACTGTCTCCCCCTCACCTCCACTGTCTCCCCCTCACCTCCACTGTCTCCCTTTCACCGCCACTGTCTTCCCTTCACCTCCACTGTCTCCCTCTCACCTCCTCCCCTCTCCCCCTCACCTCCACTGTCTCCCCCTCACCTCCACTGTCTCCCTTTCACCGCCACTGTCTCCCCTTCACCTCCACTGGCTCTCCCTCACCTCCTCCGTCTCCCCCTCACCTCCACTGTCTCCCCCTCACCTCCTCCCCTCTCCCCCTCACCTCCACTGTCTCCCCTTCACCTCCCCTCTCCCCCTCACCTACACTGTCAACCCCACACCTCCACTGTCTCCCCTTCACCTCCACTGTCTCCCCCTCACCTCCCCTCTCCCCCAATACCACTGTCTCCCCTTCACCTCCACTGTCTCCCCCTCACCTCCCCTCTCCCCCTCACCTCCACTGTCTCCCCTTCACCTCCCCTCTCCCCCTCACCTCCACTGTCTCCCCTTCACCTCCTCCCCTCTCCCCCTCACCTACACTGTCAACCCCACACCTCCACTGTCTCCCCTTCACCTCCACTGTCTCCCCCACACCTCCACTGTCTCCCCTTCACCTCCACTGTCTCCCCCTCACCTCCCCTCTCCCCCTCACCTCCACTGTCTCCCCTTCACCTCCACTGTCTCCCCCTCACCTCCACTGTCTCCCCTTCACCTCCACTGTCTCCCCCTCACCTCCTCCCCTCTCCCCCTCACCTCCACTGTCTCCCTTTCACCGCCACTGTCTTCCCTTCACCTCCACTGTCTCCCTCTCACCTCCTCCCCTCTCCCCCTCACCTCCACTGTCTCCCCCTCACCTCCACTGTCTCCCTTTCACCGCCACTGTCTCCCCTTCACCTCCACTGGCTCTCCCTCACCTCCTCCGTCTCCCCCTCACCTCCACTGTCTCCCCCTCACCTCCTCCCCTCTCCCCCTCACCTCCACTGTCTCCCCTTCACCTCCCCTCTCCCCCTCACCTACACTGTCAACCCCACACCTCCACTGTCTCCCCTTCACCTCCACTGTCTCCCCCTCACCTCCCCTCTCCCCCTCAATACCACTGTCTCCCCTTCACCTCCACTGTCTCCCCCTCACCTCCACTGTCTCCCCCTCACCTCCACTGTCTCCCCTTCACCTCCCCTCTCCCCCTCACCTCCACTGTCTCCCCTTCACCTCCTCCCCTCTCCCCCTCACCTACACTGTCAACCCCACACCTCCACTGTCTCCCCTTCACCTCCACTGTCTCCCCCACACCTCCACTGTCTCCCCTTCACCTCCACTGTCTCCCCCTCACCTCCCCTCTCCCCCTCACCTCCACTGTCTCCCCTTCACCTCCACTGTCTCCCCCTCACCTCCACTGTCTCCCCTTCACCTCCACTGTCTCCCCCTCACCTCCTCCCCTCTCCCCCTCACCTCCACTGTCAACCCCACACCTCCACTGTCTCCCCTTCACCTCCACTGTCTCCCCCTCACCTCCCCTCTCCCCCTCACCTCCACTGTCTCCCCCTCACCTCCTACGTCTCCCCCTCACCTCCACTGTCTCCCCCTCACCTCCACTGTCTCCCCTTCACCTCCTCCTCTCTCCCCCTCAACTCCTAAGTCTTCCCCTCACCTCCTACCTCTCCCCCTCACCTCCACTGTCTCCCCTTCACCTCCTCCCCTCTCCCCCTCACCTACACTGTCAACCCCACACCTCCACTGTCTCCCCTTCACCTCCACTGTCTCCCCCACACCTCCACTGTCTCCCCTTCACCTCCACTGTCTCCCCCTCACCTCCCCTCTCCCCCTCACCTCCACTGTCTCCCCTTCACCTCCACTGTCTCCCCCTCACCTCCACTGTCTCCCCTTCACCTCCACTGTCTCCCCCTCACCTCCTCCCCTCTCCCCCTCACCTCCACTGTCTCCCTTTCACCGCCACTGTCTTCCCTTCACCTCCACTGTCTCCCTCTCACCTCCTCCCCTCTCCCCCTCACCTCCACTGTCTCCCCCTCACCTCCACTGTCTCCCTTTCACCGCCACTGTCTCCCCTTCACCTCCACTGGCTCTCCCTCACCTCCTCCGTCTCCCCCTCACCTCCACTGTCTCCCCCTCACCTCCTCCCCTCTCCCCCTCACCTCCACTGTCTCCCCTTCACCTCCCCTCTCCCCCTCACCTACACTGTCAACCCCACACCTCCACTGTCTCCCCTTCACCTCCACTGTCTCCCCCTCACCTCCCCTCTCCCCCTCAATACCACTGTCTCCCCTTCACCTCCACTGTCTCCCCCTCACCTCCCCTCTCCCCCTCACCTCCACTGTCTCCCCTTCACCTCCCCTCTCCCCCTCACCTCCACTGTCTCCCCTTCACCTCCTCCCCTCTCCCCCTCACCTACACTGTCAACCCCACACCTCCACTGTCTCCCCTTCACCTCCACTGTCTCCCCCACACCTCCACTGTCTCCCCTTCACCTCCACTGTCTCCCCCTCACCTCCCCTCTCCCCCTCACCTCCACTGTCTCCCCTTCACCTCCACTGTCTCCCCCTCACCTCCACTGTCTCCCCTTCACCTCCACTGTCTCCCCCTCACCTCCTCCCCTCTCCCCCTCACCTCCACTGTCAACCCCACACCTCCACTGTCTCCCCTTCACCTCCACTGTCTCCCCCTCACCTCCCCTCTCCCCCTCACCTCCACTGTCTCCCCCTCACCTCCTACGTCTCCCCCTCACCTCCACTGTCTCCCCCTCACCTCCACTGTCTCCCCTTCACCTCCTCCTCTCTCCCCCTCAACTCCTAAGTCTGCCCCTCACCTCCTACCTCTCCCCCTCACCTCCACTGTCTCCCCTTCACCTCCTACGTCTCCCCCTCACCTCCAGCATCTCCCCCTCACCTCCTACGTCTCCCCCTCACCTCCACTGTCTCCCCCTCACCTCCTACGTCTCCCCCTCACCTCCACTGTCTCCCCCTCACCTCCACTGTCTCCCCTTCACCTCCTCCCCTCTCCCCCTCAACTCCTAAGTCTTCCCCTCACCTCCTACCTCTCCCCCTCACCTCCACTGTCTCCCCTTCACCTCCTACGTCTCCCCCTCACCTCCACTGTCTCCCCTTCACCTCCACTGTCTCCCCCTCACCTCCACTGTCTCCCCTTCACCTCCACTGTCTCCCCCTCACCTCCTCCCCTCTCCCCCTCACCTCCACTGTCAACCCCACACCTCCACTGTCTCCCCTTCACCTCCACTGTCTCCCCCTCACCTCCCCTCTCCCCCTCACCTCCACTGTCTCCCCCTCACCTCCTACGTCTCCCCCTCACCTCCACTGTCTCCCCCTCACCTCCACTGTCTCCCCTTCACCTCCTCCCCTCTCCCCCTCAACTCCTAAGTCTTCCCCTCACCTCCTACCTCTCCCCCTCACCTCCACTGTCTCCCCTTCACCTCCTACCTCTCCCCCTCACCTCCACTGTCTCCCCTTCACCTCCTACGTCTCCCCCTCACCTCCAGCGTCTCCCCCTCACCTCCACTGTCTTCTCCTCACCTCCCCTCTCCCCCTCACCTCCTCCCCTCTCCCCCTCACCTCCACTGTCTTCCCTTCACCTCCCATGTCTCCCCCTCACCTCCTACGTCTCCCCCTCACCTCCACTGTCTTCCCTTCACCTCCCATGTCTCCCCCTCACCTCCTCCCCTCTCCCCCTCACCTCCACTGTCTCCCCCTCACCTCCACTGTCTCCCCCTCACCGCCACTGTCTCCCCCTCACCTCCAATATCTCCCCCTCACCTCCTCCCCTCACCTCCTCCTGTCTCCCCCTCACCTCCTCCCGTCTCCCCTCACCTCCACCGTCTCCCCCACACCTCCTCCTGTCTCCCCCTCACCTCCTCCTGTCTCCCCCACACCTCCTCCCGTCTCCCCCTCACCTCCTCCGTCTCCCCCTCACCTCCACCGTCACCCCCTCACCTCCTCCTGTCTCCCCCTCACCTCCACCATCTCCCCCTCACCTCCTCCAGTCTCCCCCTCACCTCCTCCCGTCTCCCCCTCACCTCCTTCGTCACCCCCTCACCTCCACCATCACCCCCTCACCTCCTCCTGTCTCCCCCTCACCTCCACCATCACCCCCTCACCTCCTCCAGTCTCCCCCTCACCTCCTCCCATCTCCCCCTCACCTCCTTCGTCACCCCCTCACCTCCACCATCTCCCCCACACCTCCTCCCGTCTCCCCCTCACCTCCTCCGTCTCCCCCTCACCTCCACCGTCACCCCCTCACCTCCTCCAGTCTCCCCCTCACCTCCTCCCGTCTCCCCCTCACCTCCTTCATCACCCCCTCACCTCCACCATCTCCCCCTCACCTCCTCCAGTCTCCCCCTCACCTCCTCCCGTCTCCCCCTCACCTCCTTCGTCACCCCCTCACCTCCACCATCTCCCCCTCACCTCCTCCAGTCTCCCCCTCACCTCCTCCCGTCTCCCCCTCACCTCCTTCGTCACCCCCTCACCTCCACCATCTCCCCCTCACCTCCTCCAGTCTCCCCCTCACCTCCTCCCGTCTCCCCCTCACCTCCTTCGTCACCCCCTCACCTCCACCATCTCCCCCTCACCTCCACCATCTCCCCCTCACCTCCTCCAGTCTCCCCCTCACCTCCTCCCGTCTCCCCCTCACCTCCTTCGTCACCCCTTCACCTCCACCGTCACCCCCTCACCTCCTCCAGTCTCCCCCTCACCTCCTCCCGTCTCCCCCTCACCTCCTCCGTCTCCCCCTCACCTCCTCCTGTTTCCCCCTCACCTCCTCCTGTCTCCCCCTCACCTCCTCCGTCACCCCCACACCCCACCTCCAAAAAATGTTCTTTCCTGGTAAAATCTGGTTCGTGGAAGGTTCTAGATGAAATTGTGGTGGATTCAGTCATGGAAGGTTCCAGATGAAATTGTGCTGATTCTGAACTGGGAGCTAGATGATAAAGTCACTCTGGCCCTGAATTATGTTGAGATGTGGTCCTGGTGCTAATGGTGGGATCACGCCCACTTCTGCCTCCAATGTTGGCACAACTGGAGTTCGCAGGGTTGAGGGGGAGCCGTGCTCATTTGCACGAGGCTGGTGGACGCATCGCGGGCATCCGCCAATCAATCTGTGACTATACACCATGGGTGAAGTGCCCAGAACCCCCCAAGACCCCATAATGCGCCCCCCTCAGCCTGCTGTGCAAGGACGCCAACCAAAAAATAGTCAAAATGATATTTTCACCTGTACTTCGGGGTCGAGGATGCTCCTATTGCCTGGACCCACCCTCGAGAGTGCGGCCAGCCTGTGCCCAACTGGAGGTGGGTATGCCTCCAGCGATACACTGGGTCACAAGTGAGCCGAGGAAGCAACGTAGGAAGCCCGTGTCTCCAACAGTGCCCACTGGTGTCAGTGGCCTTGCGAGAGGCAGGCAGAGATTTCACCCCTTACAAGGCTGACCAGAAAATCCCCCATACAGTGTGGTCCCTGCGATTTCCCAGTGGGTTCCAGCAATCTCCTGCCGGAGTGACAAGCAGGGATCCGGTGGAATCCGAAAGGAAGTTCATGGCATCAGACTTTTACCAGCAGTTAAGATCAATTTTATTTAATTTCTGAATCAAGTAACAATACAACATATCGAAGAGCATCATTTATATACAGTAAATGTTCCGACTCAGTTCGAATTCAGGAACGTCCAGTCGGGAAAGCAAATGCTTCTCAGGACTCTCTGATACGAGGGGCTTCAGCGGAGGGTACCCGAGTCTGCAGAACGAATCGATCCCACGCGACGGAATGTTTGGATCTGATCGTCCACAATCATTATCCTGTCAGCATTGATTGCTCGACCACAATCTAAGAACGAGACACCCATCACAACCAAACAAAACCAGACCTAGGAACACAGTCAAACAAAACGCAGTCAGGCACAAAATCAACTACGAGAAACACAACACGCACCCTGAGTACAAGGAGCAGGTCCAGTGGGTAATATCACACACCCTGAGTGCAAGGAGCAGGTCCAGTGGGTAATATCACACACCCTGAGTATAAGGAGCAGGTCCAGTGGGTAATATCACACACCCTGAGCATAAGGAGCAGGTCCAGTGGGTAATATCACACACCCTGAGTATAAGGAGCAGGTCCAGTGGGTAATATCACACACCCTGAGTATAAGGAGCAGGTCCAGTGGGTAATATCACACACCCTGAGTATAAGGAGCAGGTCCAGTGGGTAATATCACACACCCTGAGTGCAAGGAGCAGGTCCAGTGGGTAATATCACACACCCTGAGTATAAGGAGCAGGTCCAGTGGGTAATATCACACACCCTGAGTGCAAGGAGCAGGTCCAGTGGGTAATATCACACACCCTGAGTATAAGGAGCAGGTCCAGTGGGTATTATCACACACCCTGAGTATAAGGAGCAGGTCCAGTGGGTAATATCACACACCCTGAGTTTAAGGAGCAGGTCCAGTGGGTAATATCACACACCCTGAGTATAAGGAGCAGGTCAAGTGGGTAATATCAAACACCCTGAGTATCAGGAGCAGGTCCAGTGGGTAATATCACACACCCTGAGTATAAGGAGCAGGTCCAGTGGGTAATATCAAACACCCTGAGTGTCAGGAGCAGGTCCAGTGGGTAATATCACACACCCTGAGTATAAGGAGCAGGTCCAGTGGGTAATATCACACACCCTGAGTGTAAGGAGCAGATCCAGTGGGTAATATCACACACCCTAAGTGTAAGGAGCAGGTCCAGTGGGTAATATCACACACCCTGAGTGCAAGGAGCAGGTCCAGTGGGTAATATCACACACCCTGAGTGTAAGGAGCAGGTCCAGGGGGTAATATCACACACCCTGAGTATAAGGAGCAGGTCCAGTGGGTAATATCACAAACCCTGAGTATAAGGAGCAGGTCCAGTGGGTAATATCACACACCCTGAGTATAAGGAGCAGGTCCAGTGGGTAATATCAAACACCCTGAGTATAAGGAACAGGTCCAGTGGGTAATATCACACACCCTGAGTGTAAGGAGCAGGTCCAGTGGGTAATATCACACACCCTGAGTATAAGGAGCAGGTCCAGTGGGTAATATCACACACCCTGAGTATAAGGAGCAGGTCCATGGGGTAATATCACACACCCTGAGTATCAGGAGCAGGTCCAGTGGGTAATATCACACACCCTGAGTATAAGGAGCAGGTACAGTGGGTAATATCACACACCCTGAGTATAAGGAGCAGGTGCAGTGGGTAATATCACACACCCTGAGTATAAGGAGCAGGTCCAGGGGGTAATATCACACACCCTGAGTGTAAGGAGGAGGTCAAGTGGGTAATATCACACACCCTGAGTATAAGGAGCAGGTCCAGTGGGTAATATCACACACCCTGAGTATAAGGAGCAGGTCCAGTGGGTAATATCACACACCCTGAGTATAAGGAGCAGGTCCAGTGGGTAATATCACACACCCTGAGTAGAAGGAGCAGGTCCAGTGGGTAATATCACACACCCTGAGTGTAAAGAGCAGGTCCAGTGGGTAATATCACACACCCTGAGTATAAGGAGCAGGTCCAGGGGGTAATATCACACACCCTGAGTGTAAGGAGCAGGTCCAGTGGGTAATATCACACACCCTGAGTATAAGGAGCAGGTCCAGTGGGGAATATCACACACCCTGAGTATAAGGAGCAGGTCCAGTGGGTAATATCACACACCCTGAGTATAAGGAGCAGGTCCAGTGGGTAATATCACACACCCTGAGTGTAAGGAGCAGGTCCAGTGGGTAATATCACACACCCTGAGTGTAAGGAGCAGGTCCAGTGGGTAATATCACACACCCTGAGTGTAAGGAGCAGGTCCAGGGGGTAATATCACACACCCTGAGTATCAGGAGCAGGTCCAGTGGGTAATATCACACACCCTGAGTATAAGGAGCAGGTCCAGTGGGTAATATCACACACCCTGAGTGTAAGGAGCAGGTCCAGTGGGTAATATCACACACCCTGAGTGCAAGGAGCAGGTCCAGTGGGTAATATCACACATCCTGAGTGTAAGGAGCAGGTCCAGTGGGTAATATCACACACCCTGAGTGTAAGGAGCAGGTCCAGTGGGTAATATCACACACCCTGAGTGTAAGGAGCAGGTCCAGTGGGTAATATCACAAACCCTGAGTATAAGGAGCAGGTCCAGTGGGTCATATCAAACACCCTGAGTATAAGGAGCAGGTCAAGTGGGTAATATCACACACCCTGATTATCAGGAGCAGGTCCAGTGGGTAATATCACACACCCTGAGTGTAAGGAGCAGGTCCAGTGGGTAATATCACACACCCTGAGTATAAGGAGCAGGTCCAGTGGGTAATATCACACACCCTGAGTGTAAGGAGCAGGTCCAGTGGGTAATATCACACACCCTGAGTGTAAGGAGCAGGTCCAGTGGGTAATATCACACACCTTGAGTGTAAGGAGCAGGTCCAGTGGGTAATATCACACACCCTGAGTGTAAGGAGCAGGTCCAGTGGGTAATATCACACACCCTGAGTATAAGGAGCAGGTCCAGTGGGTAATATCACACACCCTGAGTGTAAGGAGCAGGTCAAGTGGGTAATATCACACACCCTGAGTATAAGGAGCAGGTCCAGTGGGTAATATCACACACCCTGAGTATAAGGAGCAGGTCCAGTGGGTAATATCACACACCCTGAGTGTAAGGAGCAGGTCCAGTGGGTAATATCACACACCCTGAGCAGAAGGAGCAGGTCCAGTGGGTAATATCACACACCCTGAGTGTAAGGAGCAGGTCCAGTGGGTAATATCACACACCCTGAGTACAAGGAGCAGGTCCAGTGGGTAATATCACACACCCTGAGTGCAAGGAGCAGGTCCAGTGGGTAATATCACACACCCTGAGTATAAGGAGCAGGTCCAGTGGGTAATATCACACACCCTGAGTGCAAGGAGCAGGTCCAGTGGGTAATATCACACACCCTGAGTATAAGGAGCAGGTCCAGTGGGTAATATCACACACCCTGAGTATAAGGAGCAGGTCCAGTGGGTAATATCACACACCCTGAGTATAAGGAGCAGGTCCAGGGGGTAATATCACACACCCTGAGTATAAGGAGCAGGTCCAGTGGGTAATATCACACACCCTGAGTATAAGGAGCAGGTCCAGTGGGTAATATCACAGACCCTGAGTATAAGGAGCAGGTCCAGTGGATAATATCACACACCCTGAGTGTAAGGAGCAGATCCAGTGGGTAATATCACACACCCTGAGTGTAAGGAGCAGGTCCACTGGGTAATATCACACACCCTGAGTGTAAGGAGCAGGTCCAGTGGGTAAAATCACACACCCTGAGTATAAGGAGCAGGTCCAGTGGGTAATATCACACACCCTGAGTATAAGGAGCAGGTCCAGTGGGTAATATCACACACCCTGAGTATAAGGAGCAGGTCAAGTGGGTAATATCACACACCCTGAGTATAAGGAGCAGGTCCAGTGGGTAATATCACACACCCTGAGTATAAGGAGCAGGTCCAGTATGTAATATCACACACCCTGAGTGTAAGGAGAAGGTCCAGTGGGTAATATCACACACCCTGAGTGTAAGGAGCAGGTCCAGTGGGTAATATCACACTCCCTGAGTATAAGGAGCAGGTCCAGTGGGTAATATCACACACCCTGAGTGAAAGGAGCAGGTCCAGTGGGTAATATCACACACCCTGAGTGTAAGGAGCAGGTCCAGTGGGTAATATCACACACCCTGAGTGTAAGGAGCAGGTCCAGGGGGTAATATCACACACCCTGAGTGTAAGGAGCAGGTCCAGTGGGTAATATCACACACCCTGAGTATAAGGAGCAGGTCCAGTGGGTAATATCACACACCCTGAGTATAAGGAGCAGGTCCAGTGGGTAATATCACACACCCTGAGTATAAGGAGCAGGTCCAGTGGGTAATATCACACACCCTGAGTGTAAGGAGCAGGTCCAGTGGGTAATATCACACACCCTGAGTGTAAGGAGCAGGTCCAGTGGGTAATATCACACACCCTGAGTATCAGGAGCAGGTCCAGTGGGTAAAATCACACACCCTGAGTATAAGGAGCAGGTCCAGTGGGTAATATCACAAACCCTGAGTTCAGGAGCAGGTCCAGTGGGTAATATCACACACCCTGAGTGTAAGGAGCAGGTCCAGGGGGTAATATCACACACCCTGAGTATCAGGAGCAGGTCCAGTGGGTAAAATCACACACCCTGAGTATAAGGAGCAGGTCCAGTGGGTAATATCACAAACCCTGAGTATAAGGAGCAGGTCCAGTGGGTAATATCACACACCCTGAGTGTAAGGAGCAGGTCCAGTGGGTAATATCACACACCCTGAGTATAAGGAGCAGGTCCAGTGGGTAATATCATACACCCTGAGTATAAGGAGCAGGTCCAGTGGGTAATATCTCCCACCCTGAGTATAAGGAGCAGGTCCAGTGGGTAATATCACACACCCTGAGTGTAAGGAGCAGGTCCAGTGGGTAATATCACACACCCTGAGTGTAAGGAGCAGGTCCAGTGGGTAATATCACACACCCTGAGTACAAGGAGCAGGTCCAGTGGGTAATATCACACACCCTGAGTATCAGGAGCAGGTCCAGTGGGTAATATCACACACCCTGAGTATAAGGAGCAGGTCCAGTGGGTAATATCACACACCCTGAGTGTAAGGAGCAGGTCCAGTGGGTAATATCACACACCCTGAGTGTAAGGAGCAGGTCCAGTGGGTAATATCACACACCCTGAGTGTAAGGAGCAGGTCCAGTGGGTAATATCACACACCCTGAGTGTAAGGAGCAGGTCCAGTGTGTAATATCACACACCCTGAGTATAAGGAGCAGGTCCAGTGGGTAATATCACACACCCTGAGTGTAAGGAGCAGGTCAAGTGGGTAATATCACACACCCTGAGTATAAGGAGCAGGTCCAGTGGGTAATATCACACACCCTGAGTGTAAGGAGCAGGTCCAGTGGGTAATATCACACACCCTGAGTATAAGGAGCAGGTCCAGTGGGTAATATCATACACCCTGAGTAGAAGGAGCAGGTCCAGTGGGTAATATCACACACCCTGAGTATAAGGAGCAGGTCCAGTGGGTAATATCACACACCCTGAGTATAAGGAGCAGGTCCAGTGGGTAATATCACACACCCTGAGTATAAGGAGCAGGTCCAGTGGGTAATATCACACACCCTGAGTATAAGGAGCAGGTCCAGTGGGTAATATCACACACCCTGAGTATAAGGAGCAGGTCCAGTGGGTAATATCACACACCCTGAGTGCAAGGAGCAGGTCCAGTGTGTAATATCACACACCCTGAGTATAAGGAGCAGGTCCAGTGGGTAATATCACACACCCTGAGTATAAGTAGCAGGTCCAGTGGGTAAAATCACACACCCTGAGAAAAGGAGCAGGTCCAGTGGGTAATATCACACACCCTGAGTATAAGGAGCAGGTCCAGTGGGTAATATCACACACCCTGAGTATAAGGAACAGGTCCAGTGGGTAATATCACACACCCTGAGTGTAAGGAGCAGGTCCAGTGGGTAAAATCACACACCCTGAGAAAAGGAGCAGGTCCAGTGGGTAATATCACACACCCTGAGTATAAGGAGCAGGTCCAGTGGGTAATATCACACACCCTGAGTATAAGGAGCAGGTCAAGTGGGTAATATCACACACCCTGAGTATAAGGAGCAGGTCCAGTGGGTAAAATCACACACCCTGAGTATAAGGAGCAGGTCCAGTGGGTAATATCACACACCCTGAGTATTAGGAGCAGGTCCAGTGGGTAATATCACACACCCTGAGTGAAAGGAGCAGGTCCAGTGGGTAATATCACACACCCTGAGTGTAAGGAGCAGGTCCAGTGGGTAATATCACACACCCTGAGTGTAAGGAGCAGGTCCAGGGGGTAATATCACACACCCTGAGTATCAGGAGCAGGTCCAGTGGGTAAATCACACACCCTGAGTATAAGGAGCAGGTCCAGTGGGTAATATCACAAACCCTGAGTATAAGGAGCAGGTCCAGTGGGTAATATCACACACCCTGAGTGTAAGGAGCAGGTCCAGGGGGTAATATCACACACGCTGAGTATCAGGAGCAGGTCCAGTGGGTAAAATCACACACCCTGAGTATAAGGAGCAGGTCCAGGGGGTAATATGACAAACCCTGAGCATAAGGAGCAGTTCCAGTGGGTAATATCACACAGCCTGAGTGTAAGGAGCAGGTCCAGTGGGTAATATCACACACCCTGAGTATAAGGAGCAGGTCCAGTGGGTAATATCACACACCCTGAGTATAAGGAGCAGGTCCAGTGGGTAATATCACACACCCTGAGTATAAGGAGCAGGTCCAGTGGGTAATATCACACACCCTGAGTGTAAGGAGCAGGTCCAGTGGGTAATATCACACACCCTGAGTGTAAGGAGCAGGTCCAGTGGGAAATATCACACACCCTGAGTATAAGGAGCAGGTCCAGTGGGTAATATCACACACCCTGAGTATCAGGAGCAGGTCCAGTGGGTAATATCACACACCGTGAGTATAAGGAGCAGGTCCAGTGGGTAATATCACACACCCTGAGTATAAGGAGCAGGTCCAGTGGGTAATATCACACACCCTGAGTATAAGGAGCAGGTCCAGTGGGTAATATCACACACCCTGAGTATAAGGAGCAGGTCCAGTGGGTAATATCACACACCCTGAGTATAAGGAGCAGGTCCAGTGGGTAATATCACACACCCTGAGTGTAAGGAGCAGGTCCAGTGGGTAATATCACACACCCTGAGTATAAGGAGCAGGTCCAGTGGGTAATGTCACACACCCTGAGTATAAGGAGCAGGTCCAGTGGGTAATATCACACACCCTGAGTATAAGGAGCAGGTCCAGTGGGTAATATCACACACCCTGAGTATAAGGAGCAGGTCCAGTGGGTAATATCACACACCCTGAGTATAAGGAGCAGGTCCAGTGGGTAATATCACACACCCTGAGTATAAGGAGCAGGTCCAGTGCGTAATATCACACACCCTGAGTATCAGGAGCAGGTCCAGTGGGTAATATCACACACCCTGAGTGTAAGGAGCAGGTCCAGTGGGTAATATCACACACCCTGAGTATAAGGAGCAGGTCCAGTGGGTAATATCACACACCCTGAGTGTAAGGAGCAGGTCCAGGGGGTAATATCACACACCCTGAGTGTAAGGAGCAGGTCCAGTGGGAAATATCACACACCCTGAGTGTAAGGAGCAGTTCCAGGGGGTAATATCACACACCCTGAGTGTAAGGAGCAGGTCCAGTGGGGAATATCACACACCCTGAGTGTAAGGAGAAGGTCCAGTGGGTAATATCACACACCCTGAGTATCAGGAGCAGGTCCAGTGGGTAATATCACACACCGTGAGTATAAGGAGCAGGTCCAGTGGGTAATATCACACAACCTGAGTGTAAGGAGCAGGTCCAGTGGGTAATATCACACACCCTGAGCATAAGGAGCAGGTCCAGTGCGTAATATCACACACCCTGAGTATAAGGAGCAGGTCCAGTGGGTAATATCACACACCCTGAGTGTAAGGAGCAGGTCCAGTGGGTAATATCACACACCCTGAGTGTAAGGAGCAGGTCCAGTGGGTAATATCACACACCCTGAGTATAAGGAGCAGGTCCAGTGGGTAATATCACACATCCTGAGTATCAGGAGCAGGTCCAGTGGGTAATATCACACACCCTGAGTGTAAGGAGCAGGTCCAGTGGGTAATATCACACACCCTGAGTATAAGGAGCAGGTCCAATGGGTAATATCACACACCCTGAGTGTAAGGAGCAGGTCCAGGGGGTAATATCACACACCCTGAGTGTAAGGAGCAGGTCCAGTGGGAAATATCACACACCCTGAGTGTAAGGAGCAGGTCCAGGGGGTAATATCACACACCCTGAGTGTAAGGAGCAGGTCCAGTGGGGAATATCACACACCCTGAGTGTGAGGAGAAGGTCCAGTGGGTAATATCACACACCCTGAGTATCAGGAGCAGGTCCAGTGTGTAATATCACACACCGTGAGGATAAGGAGCAGGTCCAGTGGGTAATATCACACACCCTGAGTGTAAGGAGCAGGTCCAGTGGGTAATATCACACACCCTGAGGATAAGGAGCAGGTCCAGGGGGTAATATCACACACCCTGAGTATCAGGAGCAGGTCCAGTGGGTAATATCACACACCCTGAGTATAAGGAGCAGGTCCAGTGGGTAAAATCACACACCCTGAGTGGAAGGAGCAGGTCCAGGGGGTAATATCACACACCCTGAGTATAAGGAGCAGGTCCAGTGGGTAATATCACACACCCTGAGTGTAAGGAGCAGGTCCAGTGGGTAATATCACACACCCTGAGTATCAGGAGCAGGTCCAGTGGGTAATATCACACACCCTGAGTACAAGGAGCAGGTCCAGTGGGTAATATCACACACCCTGAGTATAAGGAGCAGGTCCAGTGGGTAATATCACACACCCTGAGTGTAAGGAGCAGGTCCAGTGGGTAATATCACACACCCTGAGTGTAAGGAGCAGGTCCAGTGGGTAATATCACACACCCTGAGTATGAGGAGCAGGTCCAGTGGGTAATATCACACACCCTGAGTGTAAGGAGCAGGTCCAGGGGGTAATATCACACACCCTGAGTGTAAGGAGCTGTTCCAGTGGGTAATATCACACACCCTGAGTTTAAGGAGCAGGTCCAGTGGGTAATATCACACACCCTGAGTATCAGGAGCAGGTCAAGTGGGTAATATCACACTCCCTGAGTATAAGGAGCAGGTCCAGTGGGTAATATCACACACCCTGAGTGTAAGGAGCAGGTCCAGGGGGTAATATCACACACCCTGAGTGTAAGGAGCAGGTCCAGTGGGGAATATCACACACCCTGAGTGTAAGGAGAAGGTCCAGTGGGTAATATCACACACCCTGAGTATAAGGAGCAGGTCCAGGGGGTAATATCACACACCCTGAGTGTAAGGAGCAGGTCCAGTGGGTAATATCACACACCCTGAGCATAAGGAGCAGGTCCAGGGCGTAATATCACACACCCTGAGTATCAGGAGCAGGTCCAGTGGGTAATATCACACACCCTGAGTATAAGGAGCAGGTCCAGTGGGTAAAATCACACACCCTGAGTGTAAGGAGCAGGTCCAGGGGGTAATATCACACACCCTGAGTATAAGGAGCAGGTCCAGTGGGTAATATCACACACCCTGAGTGTAAGGAGCAGGTCCAGTGGGTAATATCACACACCCTGAGTATAAGGAGCAGGTCCAGTGGGTAAAATCACACACCCTGAGTGTAAGGAGCAGATCCAGTGGGTAATATCACACACCCTGAGTGTAAGGAGCAGGTCCAGTGGGTAATATCACACACCCTGAGTATCAGGAGCAGGTCCAGTGGGTAATATCACACACCCTGAGTACAAGGAGCAGGTCCAGTGGGTAATATCACACACCCTGAGTCTTAGGAGCAGGTCCAGTGGGTAATATCACACACCCTGAGTGTAAGGAGCAGGTCCAGTGGGTAATATCACACACCCTGAGTGTAAGGAGCAGGTCCAGTGGGTAATATCACACACCCTGAGTATAAGGAGCAGGTCCAGTGGGTAATATCACACACCCTGAGTGTAAGGAGCAGGTCCAGGGGGTAATATCACACACCCTGAGTGTAAGGAGCAGGTCCAGTGGGTAATATCACACACCCTGAGTGTAAGGAGCAGGTCCAGTGGGTAATATCACACACCCTGAGTATCAGGAGCAGGTCAAGTGGGTAATATCACACACCCTGAGTATAAGGAGCAGGTCCAGGGGGTAATATCACACACCCTGAGTATAAGGAGCAGGTCCAGTGGGTAATATCACACACCCTGAGTATCAGGAGCAGGTCCAGTGGGTAATATCACACACCCTGAGTATAAGGAGCAGGTCCAGTGGTTAATATCACACACCCTGAGTATAAGGAGCAGGTCAAGTGGGTAATATCACACACCCTGAGTATAAGGAGCAGGTCCAGTGGGTAATATCACACACCCTGAGTATAAGGAGCAGGTCCAGTGGGTAATATCACACACCCTGAGTATAAGGAGCAGGTCCAGTGGGTAATATCACACACCCTGAGTGTAAGGAGCAGGTCCAGGGGGTAATATCACACACCCTGAGTATAAGGAGCAGGTCCAGTGGGTAATATCACACACCCTGAGTATAAGGAGCAGGTCCAGTGGGTAATATCACAAACCCTGAGTATAAGGAGCAGGTCCAGTGGGTAATATCACACACCCTGAGTATAAGGAGCAGGTCCAGTGGGTAATATCACACACCCTGAGTGTAAGGAGCAGGTCCAGTGGGTAATATCACACACCCTGAGTGTCAGGAGCAGGTCCAGTGGGTAATATCACACACCCTGAGTATAAGGAGCAGGTCCAGTGGGTAATATCACACACCCTGAGTATCAGGAGCAGGTCCAGTGGGTAATATCACACACCCTGAGTATAAGGAGCAGGTCCAGTGGGTAATATCACACACCCTGAGTATAAGGAGCAGGTCCAGTGGTTAATATCACACACCCTGAGTGTGAGGAGAAGGTCCAGTGGGTAATATCACACACCCTGAGTATAAGGAGCAGGTCCAGTGGGTAATATCACACACCCTGAGTGTAAGGAGCAGGTCCAGTGGGTAATATCACACACCCTGAGTATCAGGAGCAGGTCCAGTGGGTAATATCACACACCCTGAGTGTAAGGAGCAGGTCCAGTGGGTAAAATCACACACCCTGAGTATAAGGAGCAGGTCCAGTCGGTAAAATCACACACCCTGAGTGTAAGGAGCAGGTCCAGTGGGTAAAATCACACACCCTGAGTATAAGGAGCAGGTCCAGTGGGTAAAATCACACACCCTGAGTGTAAGGAGCAGGTCCAGTGGGTAAAATCACACACCCTGAGTGTCAGGAGAAGGTCCAGTGGGTAATATCACACACCCTGAGTGTAAGGAGCAGGTCCAGTGGGTAAAATCACACACCCTGAGTGTAAGGAGCAGGTCCAGTGGGTAATATCACACACCCTGAGTGTAAGGAGCAGGTCCAGTGGGTAAAATCACACACCCTGAGTGTAAGGAGCAGGTCCAGTGGGTAAAATCACACACCCTGAGTGTAAGGAGAAGGTCCCATTGTATACACAATCAAACTATAGTTGCCGTTATCTGGTTAAATTAATGAAGTACAAAATAAACGCCTGCCTGTTACTCACCAAAACATGTCTTGGAATTTACAATTCAGCAGCACAATGTTGTAATCTGGATGAACCTACGTTACTTGCAATGTGGAGACACATGTATGTGATTGAAGCAAATTGAGGGTGCAGGAGGGTAACAGGTAATTCGTACGGTGTGGTGAGATCAATCAGTTGGGTCAATGGACTGTTTTGCGCTGGCGATTCTGTGTAATTCTATCATTTTACATTTCGATCGTGCAGAGGTTGCAATTCTTGGGTTATTGAAGGGTTAACAGAATGTTGCTTCGGGCCTTTGAGCTTGCTCATGAACCCATCATTTTACTTCAGTACTGTCCTGCGATAATGCATGTGCAATAACACAGCCGCACAAGAACTGAGCCATCGCAGCCATAGGGTCAATAATGAAAGCCTGCTCTTGTTAACTCCAGTTCAGCCACTGAAATAGTCCAGGGAGTGCTGGGCACCCTGTTTACTTTGAAATTCTGCATTAAAACAGACGCTTGCTGACAGTGTAAAGCAAGACTCACTGAGCAGGAAAGTGTAGGAGAAGGTATTTTGGGCAATGTTAATTTGCAAATGTGGATTATTAAACAGGACAGAATTAGCGCTGGCCTGATCGAGCTGCAGGTAAATCTACATTGTCACTTTTGCTCTCCTGCTCTACCATGGCTTTAGCATCCTGTTATTTGAGCACCATGATGGGACCTCTTTACAGGGTGACGATATAGAGAGTGCAGCAAATAACAGTTAGCTTTGAGTCCCTGTGGGAGTTTGATAATAATTCTGGTCACAGTATGAGACTCATTGTACCTGAGCTCTGATTCTATCCATAGCACAATGTCACAAGTCATAAGGAGAGCCTGGATCTCCCAGGGACCTCAGTGTCCCAGGAACCTCGGTCTCCGGGGAACCATCCTTCGACTCTTCCTTCCTCTTAAATCTTAAAATGAAGGCATCGTAAAAGCTTCCGTAGAAGTACGATTCTATATTCCTGGTCACCTACTAACTGGACACTGCTGGAATACAAACCCTTCCAGGTCATATTGGGCACGGCAATGCACACAGGGGCCCAGATAGTGTCAACATGGGTCCAATCCTCTGGACACTGGGAAAGCCAGCAGGTCTGTAGATTTGTGGTGCCCTCTCACGTTGCTGCTGTTGGTTAGTGGTGTAAGTGATGGAGGTGTTGGCCCTGCTGAACAACGTATCTGGGACCTCCTTAACAGAACTATGGGCAGTGAACTAGCTGGTAGGGCAGATGTCCCCAGTCTGAAAAGACCCTCAACACATACAAATTGTGGGCTGAGGTGACTGGACAGTGACGTGTAGATCATGTCTGGAGGTCTCATTGAGGAGATGGCACTGCTCTGTCACAGCGTCTTGACTTAGTCTCAGTCTGCTGAGGCTCTTCCCTTCAGTCCTTCCCAGGCAATTGTGCCTGGGATGATCAACCCAACATGATGGGTACTGGCTGGACCTCATAGTTTGCTTTGTGGGCCATCTGACAGGGGCAGTTGGAGATTGGGCTGTAACACCATATGGTGGATTCTCTGACCCAAAATCATGTCCAGCGAGGTCTATGGGTAAGTGCAGCCTCACTGAAAACACCAATTTCACCTGTTACCAGGAGTTGGATCCAGCTAAGTAAATATTCTGATATTTGAAACCTCTTGGATCCCCAGCACCATTTCTCTAGAAATTCCACCAATGGATAACGGGCTGAGTGAGTCACGGAGAGTGAAACTTTGTGAGAAGCAGTAATTCCTGCTGCCTCTTATGTTCTTAATCTCTAAGAAAACACAGAAGGAGAAAAGGCTACTTCGCCCATTGATCCCATTCCTACCACAGACTCTCTCACAGACTCGCCCCTACCCATTTCACCTCGTGAGGAAAGCTTTGGAAAAGTTCGTCTCTGTCCCCTGGAGATAAACCAAGTAAAGCTCTGGTATGTCCATCTAACTCGACTCGACTTTCTCCATTCCTCACTGCCTACCTGCCTGGTGGGCCATTTCCATCACGTTGTACGTAGCCTTTGACCCATCCACCCACCTGTACTTTCCCTTCTAAACATTCATCCCCCCCAAACAGACCTTCAAACAGCTATGCTATTAAAAGGGTCAATTGACACACATCACTTTGGGAAAAGGGAATCCCTTTGAATCTCCTGTCTTCATAGAATAACAGAAAATTAAGGCACAGAAGGAGGCAATTCAGCCCATCGTGTCTGTGCCGGCCAAGGAAGAGCCATCCAGCCTAATCCCACTTTCCAGCTCTTGGTCCGTAGCCCTGTGGGTTATGTCACTCTTCAAGTGCACATCCAAGTACTTTTTAAGTGCGATGAGGGTTTGTTTGAAGCTTGCTCATGTTAGCACCTTTATTTAATTCTCATCGTTTCATTTTTTTTAACCACGAACCTAAACCTGACTTTACTTGGAAGCTGGTCTGTCCCAGAAACTGGACTCGTTTTCTGGTTAGAACGTGGCTTCTAATGTGTGAACTGGGACAAGTTAAGGAAGGACTGTTCCGGAACTTACCAAGTAAAGTATGAAAGACAAGTAGGCGATCGCCATGACCGCTGCCACGATATACAGCGCCATCATCTGCAGGCTCGAAACATAATTGATCACAAAATATATGTTAATGCAGCAGATACCCAGAATGATAATTCCACCAATGATCTTCCACGCTCTAGAGGAAAATAAACAGAATGGAGGGGGTATTAGTGTTATGCGATGGAATCATGCAGCTCCCTAAATATGTCAAGAGGAAAAGATTAGTGAAGACAAATGTAGGTCCCTTACAGTCAGAAATGGGGGAAATTATAATGGAGAACAAAGAAATGGCAGAACAATTAAACACATACTTTGGTTCTGTCTTCACAATGGAGGACACAAATAACCTCCCGGAAATGTTAGGGAACCAAGGGTCTAGTGAGAGGGAGGAACTGAAGGAAATCAGTATTAGTAAAAAAATAGTGCTAGGGAAATTAATGGGGCTAAAGGCTGACAAATCCCCAGGGCCTGATAATCTACATCCCATAGTACTAAAGGAAGTGGCCCTGGAAATAGTGGATGCATTGGTGATCATCTTCCAAAATTCTATGGACTCTGGAACAGTTCCTACAGATTGGAGGGTGGCAAATGTAACCCCACTATTTAAAAAAGGAGGGAGAGAGAAAACAGGGAATTACAGACCAGTTAGCCTAACATCAGTAGTGGGGAAAATGCTAGAGTCTATTATAAAAGATGTGATAACAGAACATTTGGAAGGCATTAACGGGATTGGACAAAGTCAGCATGGGTTTATGAAAGGGAAATCATGCTTAACAAATCTACTGGAGTTTTTTGAAGAGATAACTAGTAGAATAGATAGGGGAGAACCAGTGGATGTGGTTTATTTGGATTTTCAGAAGGCTTTTGATAAGGTCCCACACAAGAGGTTAGTGTGCAAAATTAAAGCACATGGGATTGGGGGGAATATACTGGCATGGATTGAGAAATGGTTAACAGACAGGAAACAGAGAGTAGGAATAAACGGGTCTTTTTCCGGGTGGCAGGCAGTGACTAGTGGGGTACCGCAGGGATCAGTGCTTGGGCCCCAGCTATTCACAATATATATCAATGATTTGGATGAGGGAACTGAATGTAATATTTCCAAGTTTGCAGACGACACAAAGCTGGGGTGGAATGTGAGCTGTGAGGACGATGCAAAGAGACTCCAATGTGATTTAGACAAGTTGGGTGAGTGGGCAAGAACATGGCAGATGCAGTATAACGTGGATAAATGTGAGGTTATCCACTTTGGTTGTAAAAACAGAAAGACAGATTATTATCTGAATGGTGATAGATTGGGAAAAGGGGAGGTGCAACGAGACCTGGGTGTCCTTGTACACCAGTCGCTGAAAGTGAGCATTCAGGTGCAGCAAGCAGTTAGGAAGGCGAATGGTATGTTGGCGTTCATTGCAAGAGGATTTGAGTACAGGAGCAGGGATGTCTTACTGCAGTTATACAGGGCCTTGGTGAGACCACATCTGGAGTATTGTGTGCAGTTTTGGTCTCCTCATCTGAGGAAGGATGTCCTTGCCATGGAGGGAGTGCAACGAAGGTTTACCAGACTGATTCCTGGGATGGCAGGACTGACATATGAGGAGAGATTGGGTCGACTAGGCCTATATTCACTAGAGTTTAGAAGAATGAGAGGTGATCTCATCGAAACATATAAAATTCTAACAGGACGAGACAGACTAGATGCAGGGAGGATGTTCCCGATGGCTGGGGAGTCCAGAACCAGGGGTCACAGTCTCAGGATACGGGGTATGCCATTTAGAACAGAGATGAGGAGAACTTTCTTCAGAGGGTGGTGAACCTGTGGAATTCTCTACCACAGAAGGCAGTGGAGGCCAAGTCATTAGATGTATTCAAGAAGGAGATAGATATATTTCTTAATGCTAAAGGGATCAAGGGATATGGGGAAAAAGCGGGAACAGGGTACTGAGTTAGACGATCAGCCATGATCATTTTGAATGGCGGAGCAGGCCAGAAGGGCCGAATGGCCTACTCTTGCTCCTATTTTCTATGATTCTATGATTCTCTCGACACAGACTCAGACACACTGGGGGAAAAATTCGATAGTGCCTGTTATTGGGTGGGGATTGCGTGATCCGCTATTACCCCACGCCCAGTGGCCCCTGTGCAGGCAGGACGAGAACTTTGTGAGGCCTGAGGACCTATCTGCAATCTGCATTGGAAATCAGCGTTGAAGAATTCCATGCAATTCACACCTTCCACCAGCAGGGTGAGCTCCAATCTCTTAAAGGCAGGCTGTCTCTTAAAAATGGTACTTGTTATTTGCTGAAAATAACAGTCTGCTGTCTGCACAGAGTCTGAATGGAGATCAGACATCGCACATGCAAAACACAGATGCACCCTCCGCCCCTATGTTTACAAACTGATGAGTTATGTTCAAACATTGAATAAAGGTTGCACACTACTAAATCCCACATCCTCCAATCTGCACACCAGACGTCACCAATCTGCCGATCTGAGTTGGTACCAGGCCTGGGAGAGTGCATGCACCAAAGTTCTCTGCTGATGCACTAGAGACATTGGGTGCAAGAGGTGGACAGGAGGAGGGACATCCAATATCTGAGGGGGGCATGAGGCCTCCAGACATCTACCCAAAAGGCAGTGGGAGGCAGTGGGGGACGAAGTCAATGCCAGGCGCACAGCATCATGAACATGGATACAGTGCAGGGAGAAGTTCAATGCTTTGACATGAGTGGTCAAGGTGAGTGAGGTCAACTGTCAAGTGGCGTCTCCTACCAACTGCACCACTAGCCGCATCCACTGCTCCACGGACTAACCCCCCATCACCCACATACCAGCAAACTCTTTCCATCAGTACTCAACTCTTCCAATCAGATCTTTCCTCTCGCCCTTACACATTACCACTGTTGCAAGCCGCCCACCCACAACTCACAGGCCACACACACTGGCAGCTATTCTACCATGACAGGCACATCACTCAGACACACGTCCCGCTTTCTTGCAGGAGAAGGTGGCACATACAGGAGGCAGCAAGTAGCAGTGGCATTTAGCCCCTCGAGCCTGTTCCACCATTCAATGAGATCATGGTGGACCTGTGATCTAACTCCATATACCCACCTTAGCCCCATATCCCTTGATACCCTTGGTTCACAGAAATCTATCAAACTCAGATTTGGAATTCACAATTGAGCTCGCATCAACTGCCATTTGCAGAAGAGAATTACAAGCTTCTACCATCCTTTGCGTGTGGAAGCAAAGGGTGGGAGAAGTGTAGAAGCATTTCATAACTTAACTCCTGCATGTCCTGGCTCTAAATGTTAGGCTATGTCCCTGCGTCCTAGTATTCAAGACTAGGAGACCTCCAAAAACAGTTACAAATGCATCAGCAGCCAGAAGCAATAATCCAGCCACTAACCTGTAAGTCCTGCATTGTCCCTTTAAATGGCGTCGGTGGGGGGGTCCTCCAGGCACTCTAAGACACGTTCAGATGGTCGGGGTTAAGACTGTGCGTTTAATTGAGCATTAAGTCCCAAAATGGTGTCTATCACTTTAAATCGGTGTTGCACACTGATTGAAGCCATTTTCTCCTTACTTTACATGCTTCCGGCGTTCGTTATCTGCGCCTGCGCTAATACCTGTACCAAGATGGCGTCTGGCGCACGTCACGCTGGAAACGTGCGTGCACAGCTAAGATGCCACCTTTGCACTTTGGGAGGCCACGTAGCACCAAAACAATGGGTGCTACACGGCCCAATTTAGCGCCAACCATCTCTTATGCTGCCTCACACAAGGTGACGTCTTCGATCTGTCTGGAGTGGCATGGGGTTGGCAGATGCGACTTATCTGTCACTCGTTGACCAGGGAACAACAAGGTTCTGCCCCTGGATGCCCGTTCAATGTTGATCTTGGGAACAAGCTGACAGCACCATGACCTTCTGGCTAACATTGAAAAGCACTGAGACCATTTTGCCTGCTAACCTTACACCGCAGTGGCTCTGCAGTCCAAGTGCCTCCACCAGGTGGGCACACCTGTTGCTTTCAGGTGAATAATGCCCGACTGGCCTAACACAGTTTGCATTGATGAGATGACAAAAATGCTTTGCGTTGATGCAAAATGTGCAGCACAACCAACCTGTTATACAAAACAAAATATGGAGCAGCACTTGGGGGACACTCTATCTCAGTGTACCCCCATTTATTCCGCGTTCTGCCTCAGGTTTCTGCGCATTTTGTGCTGTGCGTCACATTCTATTTTTTGCGGGCGCACTTTAGAAATGTGAGGTTTCTTCGCCTCACAAAAAATGTTTCTTAATGTCGGCCGTTTCTGCGACAGAGTAAATAACGTCAAGTATCAAACGGCAGCCATTTTTATTTTCACCCATTTTCAAATGGCTGATCATAAGTCCCTCAGGATCTATTAACAGGCAGGGCCTCGATCCCTATTAGATTCCCGTCTTTTGCGAGCACGTCAATGGGAATATGGACTGAATATAAGACTTGCACTTTTATAGTGTCGTATCATGTCTCTCAGAAACAGTTCCCATATCTTCACTTTGCAACTTCCACAGTAAGATTGGAGAGGAGGAAAATCCAATCTTCCCCCTCCATCCCATTGCTTCCCTGCCCTGCATCACCACACTGCCTGGGTTTACATTGCTGTTCAAAGTTTCGGAGTATATTTTGTTTGCTGTTGTTCTCTGACAGCATATATACAGTGTTGGGACTGAGCCATGCTTAGCCAATCTGGAACTTCTCCCTCAGTTCCTTGTTTCCCTAATTTCCGCCCTCTTCTCACTGTGGTTCAGTCCATTGGGTGCCAGGTGGACATGCTCTATCCTCACCAACGTGGCTGTTCTTCCGAGACAGAGTGAGTGTGAGCAGGTGATTCACATTACTTACAGACCATTGACGAAGTCGTGCATTACCGAGCTCATACTTGTGAACGTCAATATCGGGATCAATGCAAATGGCAGCTGCAAAGAGTTGAAAGGTCATCTGTTAGAGCTGGATCTAGAGGGCAGCGAGACCGTGAATAAACCAGAATTATACAGATACAGTCATGAACATACAGTCGTGTACACTCCACCCTGACTGGTGTGGGAAGCCCAGCTTGTGTCAAAGGTCCAACCCTAAACCACAAATTCTCAGTGTTACATTTACCGCAGATTCACCTGACTCAAAGGTCGAATCACTCAACCTGCACTGATGTCTGAGTGACCACAGCAATGAGACACTGTGTCTGTCAGGAGCCTTTCCACATGAAGGTCGCCTGATAAAAGCTTCAACTTTTTAGCACATTGCACCCGGCCTGAGCTCATTATTTATATAACAGGAGTATCGTCCTGTAGATTATTATCTAAGAACAAGAAGTGGCCATTCAGGCGATCAACCCCTTTCTTTGCACAACCCATGTACACTCTCCCCTATCATGGACTCTACCCACCCATTCAATCTCCTCCCACAGGCTGGGTATTCTGCGGCGAGTGACTCACCTCCTGACTCCCCAAAGCATTTCCACCATCTACAAGGCACAGGTCAGGAGTGTGATGGAATACTCTCCACTTGCCTGGATGAGTGCAGCTCCAACAACACTCAAGAAGCTCGACACTATCCAGGACAAAGCAGCCCACTTGATTGGCACCCCATCCACCACCCGAAACATTCACTCCCTTCACCACCGGCGCACAGTGGCTGCAGTGTGTACCATCCACAGGATGCACTGCAGCAACTCGCCAAGGCTTCTTCGACAGCACCTCCCAAACCCGCAACCTCGACCACCTAGAAGGACAAGAGAAGCAGGCACATGGGAACAACACCACCTGCACGTTCCCCTCCAAGTCACACACCATCCCGACTTGGAAATATATCGCCGTTCCTTCATCGTCGCTGGGTCAAAATCCTGGAACTCCCTTCCTAACAGCACTGTGGGAGAACCGTCACCACACGGACTGCAGCAGTTCAAGAAGGCGGCTCACCACCACCTTCTCAAGGGCAATTAGGGATGGGCAATAAATGCCGGCCTCGCCAGCGACGCCCACATCCCATGAACGAATAAAAAAAAATGTACACTCTCCCCTATCATGGACTCTCCCCACCCATTTAACCTCCTCCCACAGCCCATGTACACTCTCCCCTATCATGGACTCTACCCACCCATTTAATCTCCTCCCACAGCCCATGTACACTCTCCCCTATCATGGACTCTCCCCACCCATTTAATCTCCTCCCACAGCCCATGTACACTCTCCCCTATCATGGACTCTCCCCACCCATTTAATCTCCTCCCACAGCCCATGTACACTCTCCCCTATCATGGACTCTACCCACCCATTTAATCTCCTCCCACAGCCCATGTACACCCCATCACGGGCTCCACCCATTAATAACCTGAGAGAAAATTCTCTGTTAATACTCCCTGATTCCCAAAAGTAATCAAGTGAAACTATAGAATATCGATCCATCTTCACTTCTCCACTTCTTCTCCAGAGAATATTTCCTTCCATTTCCGTGTCCTGTTGAGTATTTGACCAACTCAGTATATACCTGTCTCTGTAACCATCAATCTCATTCCCAACCAAAAATGTATTTGGCTCCTTTTGGAAGGAATTAGTTGACTCTGCCTTGACTATTTTTGCTCGGAGTCTGTTCCACTCAATGACTACATTGAGGGAGTAAATGTTTCTTCTAATATCTGATTCTCAATTGAGTCCTGTTCATTTTATGCCTGTGCCGTGTTTAGTTTTACTGAGGAAAGGAGCAGGGGGAATCTGGTACAGGAGAATGGGAGAATAAATGAACGTAATTTAGCCCAAGACGTCCACGTCATAGAGGCTGAACCTCCTGCTGACATTGTTCGAAAACAATGGACTGAGAGTTCTGTTTCTGTCGAGGGCCTTTATTGCAATTCTTTACTTTACATTGTTTGAGTTTTCTGACATTGAAATGCCTGGATGGCAGTGCAACACTGCATCATTTAACTCTTGGCTCACCTCTCGGAGATCAAGGACTGAACAAGACATAATTAGGTGCCATACAACCAGCCATTCCAGCGACTGCACGCAGTTAAGGACAATACGACTGTCAATGTAATCAGACCAAATAGTACAATAACTTGGTTTCAGAATGACAACAGAATAACTGAGTTCAATTGACTATGACACTACTCAGTAGCATTACAGACTCAGGCCCTGAAATTCGACTGATGTAACAGCAGATTTACAGCGATAGTCTGGTAGAAGCCCTGCAGTATTTCAGAGCCTCGCTCTTAGCTGGGTTCAACCTCACCAAGCAATAATATTGAAGAGTATAATATTTGCTTTGCAATGTAACACATGGGATAGAGTACCAATGGAATGAAAAAAAGGGTGGGTTCTACAGAGTAAAGCTCCCCCTACACTGACCCCTGCTCCAATTGACCTGAAGAAAGATGCTAAGGTGAAGCTAAAGCACAGCTCTCAATGCCAAGTCCCTACCCCAAGTAGCTGTGTCACAAAATGCACCCACATAACCTGTAAATCATTTTTTGCAGACCCATCCTAAACATTAGTAGAAGTGTAGCCCTGGCATGAGGTTAACTGCAGCATCCAGAGACTTGAGCCCATAATCCAGGCTGACACTCCCAGTGCAGTACTGAGGGAGTGCTGCACTGTCGGAGGTGCCGTCTTTCAGATGAGGCGTTAAACCAAGGCCCCATCTGCCCTCTCAGGTGGTCGTTAAAGATCCCAAGGCACTATTCGAAGATGAGTGGGAGAGTTCTCCTGATATCCTGGCCCAACATTTAACCCTCAACCAATACCATCAAAAACAAATTATTAGGTCATTTCTCACATTGCTGTTTTGTGGGATCTTGCTGTGCCCAAATTGGCTGATGTTACCTACATTACAACAGTGACTACACTTCAAAAGTAATTAATTGGCTGTAAAGTTCTTTGGGACGCCCTGAGTCATGCAAGTTCCTTCTTCTTTCTCATTTAGTATTGGACAAGATGGGCATGTAAATGTCACCACCAGTGCTCCCTAAACTATCTGAAGATTAATTATCTGTTTTCAGGACAAGGTGGCACTCGATAACAGGGAGCAGAGAACTGGAGCCCGGCAATACAAGCAATGTCTACAGGAGTTACTTGAGTCCAATAACAGAATACCCTTCTCTGTACCCCCTCCATTAACAGAATACCCTTCTCTGTACTCCCCCCAATAACAGAATACCCTTCTCTGTACCCCCTCCAATAACTGAATACCCTTCTCTGTACCCCCTCCAATAACAGAATACCCTTCTCTGTACCCCCTCCAATAACTGAATATCCTTCTCTGTACCCCCCCCAATAACTGAATACCCTTCTCTGTACCCCCTCCAATAACTGAATACCCTTCTCTGTACCCCCTCCAATAACTGAATATCCTTCTCTGTACCCCCCCCAATAACTGAATACCCTTCTCTGTACTCCCCCCAATAACAGAATACCCTTCTCTGTACCCCCTCCAATAACTGAATACCCTTCTCTGTACCCCCTCCAATAACAGAATACCCTTCTCTGTACCCCCTCCAATAACTGAATATCCTTCTCTGTACCCCCCCCAATAACTGAATACCCTTCTCTGTACCCCCTCCAATAACTGAATACCCTTCTCTGTACCCCCTCCAATAACTGAATACCCTTCTCTGTACCCCCTCCAATAACTGAATACCCTTCTCTGTACCCCCTCCAATAACTGAATATCCTTCTCTGTACCCCCCCAATAACTGAATACCCTTCTCTGTACCCCTCCAATAACTGAATATCCTTCTCTGTACCCCCTCCAATAACTGAATATCCTTCTCTGTACCCCCCCAATAACTGAATACCCTTCTCTGTACCCCTCCAATAACTGAATATCCTTCTCTGTACCCCCCCAATAACTGAATACCCTTCTCTGTACCCCCTCCAATAACAGAATGTCCTTCTCTGTACCCCCTCCAATAACTGAATACCCTTCTCTGTACCCCCTCCAATAACTGAATACCCTTCTCTGTACCCCCTCCAATAACAGAATATCCTTCTCTGTACCCCCTCCAATAACTGAATACCCTTCTCTGTACCCCCTCCAATAATTGAAATACGGAGACCAAAACCGCATGGATACTCCAGATGTGGTCTCACCAGGGCCAAATACAGTTCTATGATGATCTCTCTGGATTTACATGTTCTACCCTCAAGTCTCAGGAGTGGGACTTGAACCCTTGACCTTCAGACTCAGAGGTGAGAATAAATGATTTAATTACTTTCATGGTGCACTAACTGGGTCTGTGCAGCCATGGATGAGCAGTTGACAGCATTGTAGTCTACGGTGGAGTGCGAGCCAGATCCATATTCAGTGGCGTCCTCAGTGGCACAGGACCTAAGCCCAGTGTAAACAGGCATACTCAAATTGCTGCTCTACAGGCCTTGGGCTCCAACCTACAAGAGGATTTCTGGGCACCCTTACTTCTTCCACAAAGAATCACCCAGACGTCACCAGTTCGTGGTTAGATGGTCTACACAACACATCGGAATTAAGGAGAAGCACTGAGGGAAAAAGCACCAACGTCATTGACATATCACAGCAGTGGAAGTGCTGCTGGACCAAGTGAGGCAGAGGAGGGAGGCCTTGTTTTGGACAGAACAGTGAAGGCCCCCAAAGAGATTTGTTCAGACCCAGTGGAAGGAGATGACCAGGACAATGGCAAATCAGTGCCGCAAAAAGTTTAATGACCTTACCAGGACAGACAAGCCCATCGGATAATTGGGAATGTATTAAAATGGAGGGGGTACAGAGAAGGATATTCTGTTAATGGAGGGGTACAGAGAAGGATATTCAGTTATTGGAGGGGGTACAGAGAAGGATATTCAGTTATTGGGGGGGTACAGAGAAGGATATTCAGTTATTGGGCAGATGGTTGGTTGCTATCTGGTTGGATGCCAGTTACCAATGAAGTGCCACAAGATTTAGTGTTGGGGCTGATGTTTATCATTTTTATAAATGATTTAGAGGAAGGAATTGTGTCCAAAGTGTCCAAATTTGCAGATGATACCAAATTGGGAGCAGTGGCAAATGATGAATGTCAACACACACAAATTCAAAAGGATCTGGTGACTCGATCAGTGGGCAGAGGAATGGCAGATGTAGTTTAATACAGGGAAATGTAAGGTTAGGAGATTTGGCAGAGGGGAGGTGAATGTGGATTATGTGTGAAATGGGATTGTACTTGAGGTGTCGGAGAGGGAGACAGTTCTTGGGGTTTTCAGCGACAGGTCATCAAAACCATCAGCACAATGTTCCCAGGATGTTAAAAAGCAAACAGAATGTGGGATGTGAGTAGCGAGGGTAGAACATGTAAATCCAGAGAGATCATCATAGAACTGTATTTGGCCCTGGTGAGCCCACATCTGGAGTATCCATGCGGTTTTGGTCTCCCTATTTCAATTATTGGAGGGGGTACAGAGAAGGGTATTCTGTTATTGGGGGGGTACAGAGAAGGGTATTCAGTTACTGGAGGGGTACAGAGAAGGGCATTCTGTTATTGGAGGGGGTACAGAGAAGGGCATTCAGTTATTGGGGGGGGTACAGAGAAGGGTATTCAGTTATTGGAGGGGGTACAGAGAAGGGTATTCTGTTATTGGAGGGGGTACAGAGAAGGGTATTCAGTTACTGGAGGGGGTACAGAGAAGGGTATTCTGTTATTGGAGGGGGTACAGAGAAGGGTATTCAGTTATTGGGGGGGTACAGAGAAGGGTATTCAGTTATTGGAGGGGGTACAGAGAAGGGTATTCAGTTATTGGAGGGGGTACAGAGAAGGGTATTCAATTATTGGAGGGGGTACAGAGAAGGGTATTCAATTATTGGGGGGGGGGGTACAGAGAAGGATATTCTGTTATTGGAGGGGGTACAGAGAAGGATATTCAGTTATTGGGGGAGTACAGAGAAGGGTATTCAGTTATTGGAGGGGGTACAGAGAAGGATATTCAGTTATTGGGGGAGTACAGAGAAGGATATTCAGTTATTGGAGGGGGTACAGAGAAGGGTATTCAATTATTTTGGGGGGGTACAGAGAAGGATATTCTGTTATTGGAGGGGGTACAGAGAAGGATATTCAGTTATTGGAGGGGGTACAGAGAAGGGTATTCAGTTATTGGGGGAGTACAGAGAAGGATATTCAGTTATTGGGGGGGTACAGAGAAGGGTATTCACTTATTGGGGGGGTACAGAGAAGGGTATTCAGTTATTGGGGGGGTACAGAGAAGGGTATTCAGTTATTGAGGGGGTACAGAGAAGGGTATTCAGTTATTGGGGGGGTACAGAGAAGGGTATTCAGTTATTGGGGGGGTACAGAGAAGGGTATTCAGTTATTGGGGGGGTACAGAGAAGGGTATTCAGTTATTGAGGGGGTACAGAGAAGGGTATTCAGATATTGGGGGGGTACAGAGAAGGGTATTCTGTTATTGGGGGGGGGTACAGAGAAGGGTATTCAGTTATTGGGGGGGTACAGAGAAGGATATTCAGATATTGGGGGAGTACAGAGAAGGGTATTCAGTTATTGGGGGGGTACAGAGAAGGGTATTCAGTTATTGGGGGGGTACAGAGAAGGGTATTCAGATATTGGGGGAGTACAGAGAAGGGTATTCTGTTATTGGGGGGGGTACAGAGAAGGGTATTCAGTTATTGGGGGGGTACAGAGAAGGATATTCAGTTATTGGGGGGGGTACAGAGAAGGGTATTCTGTTATTGGGGGGGGTACAGAGAAGGATATTCAGTTATTGGGGGAGTACAGAGAAGGGTATTCAGTTATTGGAGGGGGTACAGAGAAGGGTATTCAGTTATTGGAGGGGGTACAGAGAAGGGTATTCAGTTATTGGAGGGGGTACAGAGAAGGGTATTCAGTTATTGGGGGGGTACAGAGAAGGATATTCAGTTATTGGGGGGGTACAGAGAAGGGTATTCAGTTATTGGGGGGGTACAGAGAAGGGTATTCAGATATTGGAGGGGGTACAGAGAAGGGTATTCAGTTATTGGGGGGGTACAGAGAAGGGTATTCAGTTATTGAGGGGGTACAGAGAAGGGTATTCAGTTATTGGGGGGGTACAGAGAAGGGTATTCAGTTATTGGGGGGGTACAGAGAAGGGTATTCAGTTATTGGGGGGGTACAGAGAAGGGTATTCAGTTATTGAGGGGGTACAGAGAAGGGTATTCAGTTATTGGGGGGGTACAGAGAAGGGTATTCAGATATTGGGGGGGTACAGAGAAGGGTATTCTGTTATTGGGGGGGGGTACAGAGAAGGGTATTCAGTTATTGGGGGGGTACAGAGAAGGATATTCAGATATTGGGGGAGTACAGAGAAGGGTATTCAGTTATTGGGGGGGTACAGAGAAGGATATTCAGTTATTGGGGGGGTACAGAGAAGGGTATTCAGTTATTGGGGGGGTACAGAGAAGGGTATTCAGTTATTGGGGGGGTACAGAGAAGGGTATTCAGATATTGGGGGAGTACAGAGAAGGGTATTCTGTTATTGGGGGGGGTACAGAGAAGGGTATTCAGTTATTGGGGGGGTACAGAGAAGGATATTCAGTTATTGGGGGGGGTACAGAGAAGGGTATTCAGTTATTGGGGGGGTACAGAGAAGGATATTCAGTTATTGGGGGGGGTACAGAGAAGGATATTCAGTTATTGGGGGGGTACAGAGAAGGATATTCTGTTATTGGGGGGGGTACAGAGAAGGATATTCAGTTATTGGGGGGGTACAGAGAACGGCTCCACGGCTGATTCCAGAAATGAAGGGAATGATGTACGAGGAATGATGAACCTGGGTCTTTTCTCTCTTGAAGAGAGACGACTGAGAGTGGATATGATGGAAATGGTAAAAATTATGAAACGTTTGGATCAATTGGATGCAAGTAAGCTTTTGTGCTGTGTACAGAAATTAAGCACAACGGGTCATACTTACAAATTAGAATCGTAAAATCATAGAATCATAGAAA